>NW_027141173.1:22500-59975 GCF_036365525.1 Heterodontus francisci | reverse complement strand
TCCACTCTCTCTCTCTCTCCCCGACCCCACTCTCTATCGCTCCCCGACCCCACTCTCTCTCATTCTCCCCGACCCCACTCTCTATCGCTCCCCGACCTCACCCTCTCTCTCTCCCCGACCCCACTCTCTCTCTCCCCGACCCCACTCTCTCTCTCTCCCCGACCACCACTCTCTCTCTCTCTCTCTCCCCGACCCCACTCTCTCTCTCTCTCTCCCCGACCCCACTCTCTCTCTCTCCCCGACCCCACTCTCTCTCTTTCCCCGACCCTACTCTCTCTCTCTCTCTCCCCGACCTCACTCTCTCTCTCTCCCCGACCCCACTCTCTCTCTCTCCCCGACCCCACTCTCTCTCTTTCCCCGACCTCACTCTCTCTCTCTCTCACTCTCCCCGACCCCACTCTCTCTCTCTCTCCCCGACCCCACTCTCTATCGCTCCCCGACCCCACTCTCTCTCTCTCTCTCCCCGACCCCACTCTCTATCGCTCCCCCGACCTCACTCTCTCTCTCTCCCCGACCCCACTCTCTCTCTCTCCCCCGACCCCACTCTCTCTCTCTCCAAGACCCCACTCTCTCTCTCTCTCCTCGACCCCACTCTCTCTCTCCACGACCCCACTCTCTCTCTTTCCCCGACCCCACTCTCTCTCTCTCTCTCCGTGACCCCACTCTCTCTCTCTCTCTCTCCCCGACCCCACTCTCTCTCTCTCCCCGACCCCACTCTCTCTCTCTCCCCGACCCCACTCTCTATCTCTCCTCCCCGACCTCACTCTCTATCTCTCTCCCCGACCCCACTCTCTATCTCTCTCCCCGACCCCACTCTCTATCTCTCTCCCCGACCCCACTCTCTCTCTGTCCCCCGACCCCACTCTCTCTCTCTCCCCGACCCCACTCTCTCTCTCTCCAAGACCCCACTCTCTCTCTCCAAGACCCCACTCTCTCTCTCTCTCTCCGTGACCCACTCTCTCTCTCTCTCTCCGTGACCCCACTCTCTCTCTCTCTCTCTCCCCGACCCCACTCTCTCTCTCTCCCCGACCCCACTCTCTCTCTCTCTCCCCGACCCCACTCTCTCTCTCTCTCCCCGACCCCACTCTCTATCTCTCTCCCCGACCCCACTCTCTCTCTCTCTCCCCGACCCCACTCTCTCTCTCTCCCCGACCCCACTCTCTCTCTCTCCAAGACCCCACTCTCTCTCTCTCCAAGACCCCACTCTCTCTCTCTCTCCTCGACCCCACTCTCTCTCTCCAAGACCCCACTCTCTCTCTCTCTCCTCGACCCCACTCTCTCTCTCCACGACCCCACTCTCTCTCTCTCTCCTCGACCCCACTCTCTATCTTTCCCCGACCCCACTCTCTCTCTCTCTCTCCCGACCCCACTCTCTCTCTCTCTCTCCCCGACCCACTCTCTCTCTCTCTCCCCCCGACCCCACTCTCTCTCTCTCCCCGACCCCACTCTCTCTCTCTCCCCGACCCTACTCTCTCTCCCTCCCTCCCTCCCTCTACCCTGTTCTCCTTCCCTCTCCCCACCACTCTCCCTCCCACTTCCCCGTTCTCCCTCCCATTCCCCCCTACTCTCTCTCCCTCCCTCCCTCTCCCCCTGCTCTCCCTCCCACTTCCCCGTTCTCCCTCCCTCTCCCCCCTCCCTCCCATTCCCCCGCTCTCCCTCCCTCCCTCTCCCCTCTGCTCTCCCTCCCACTCCCCCGTACTGCCTCCCTCCCTCCCCTCTCTCTCTCTGTCTCCCCCTTTTTCTCCCTCCCACTCCCCCGTTCTCCCTCCCTCCTCTCTCTCTCTCTCCCACTTTTTCTCCCTTCCACTCAACCGTTGTCCCTCCCTCTCCCACCCCCCAACTCACTCTCTCTCTCTCACCCCCCAACTCACTCTCTCTCTCTCCCCGACCCCACTCTCTCTCTCCCCGACCCCACTCACTCTCTCTCTCTCCCCGACCCCACTCTCTCTCTCTCCCCGACCCCACTCTCTCTCTCTCTCTCCCCGACCCCACTCTCTCTCTCTCTCTCCCCGACCCCACTCTCACTCTCTCTCTCTCCCCGACCCCACTCTCTATCGCTCCCCGACCTCACACTCTCTCTCTCTCCACGACCCCACTCTCTCTCTCTCCTCGACCCCACTCTCTCTCTTTCCCGACCCTACTCTCTCTCTCTCTCTCCCCGACCTCACTCTCTCTCTCTCCCCGACCCCACTCTCTCTCTCTCTCCCCGACCCCACTCTCTATCGCTCCCCGACCCCACTCTCTCATTCTCCCCGACCCCACTCTCTATCGCTCCCCGACCTCACCCTCTCTCTCTCCCGACCCCACTCTCTCTCTCCCCGACCCCACTCTCTCTCTCTCCCCGACCCCACTCTCTCTCTCTCTCTCCCCGACCCCACTCTCTCTCTCTCTCTCCCCGACCCCACTCTCTCTCTCTCCCCGACCCCACTCTCTCTCTTTCCCCGACCCTACTCTCTCTCTCTCTCTCCCCGACCTCACTCTCTCTCTCTCCCCGACCCCACTCTCTCTCTCTCCCCGACCCCACTCTCTCTCTTTCCCCGACCTCACTCTCTCTCTCTCTCACTCTCCCCGACCCCACTCTCTCTCTCTCTCCCCGACCCCACTCTCTATCGCTCCCCGACCCCACTCTCTCTCTCTCTCTCCCCGACCCCACTCTCTATCGCTCCCCGACCTCACTCTCTCTCTCCCCGACCCACTCTCTCTCTCTCCCCGACCCCACTCTCTCTCTCTCCAAGACCCCACTCTCTCTCTCTCTCCTCGACCCCACTCTCTCTCTCCACGACCCACTCTCTCTCTCCACGACCCCACTCTCTCTCTTTCCCCGACCCCACTCTCTCTCTCTCTCTCCGTGACCCCACTCTCTCTCTCTCTCTCTCCCCGACCCCACTCTCTCTCTCTCCCCGACCCCACTCTCTCTCTCTCCCCGACCCCACTCTCTATCTCTCTCCCCGACCCCACTCTCTATCTCTCTCCCCGACCCCACTCTCTATCTCTCTCCCCGACCCCACTCTCTATCTCTCTCCCCGACCCCACTCTCTCTCTGTCCCCGACCCCACTCTCTCTCTCTCCCCGACCCCACTCTCTCTCTCTGTCCTCGACCCCACTCTCTCTCTCCTCGACCCCACTCTCTCTCTCCACGACCCCACTCTCTCTCTCTCTCTCCCCGACCCCACTCTCTCTCTCTCTCTCCCCGACCCCACTCTCTCTCTCTCCCCGACCCCACTCTCTCTCTCTCCCCCGACCCTACTCTCTCTCCCTCCCTCCCTCCCTCTACCCTGTTCTCCTTCCCTCTCCCCACCACTCTCCCTCCCACTTCCCCGTTCTCCCTCCCATTCCCCCCTACTCTCTCTCCCTCCTCCCTCTCCCCCTGCTCTCCCTCCCACTACCCCGTTCTCCCTCCCACTTCCCCGTTCTCCCTCCCATTCCCCCCTACTCTCTCTCCCTCCCTCCCTCTCCCCTCTGCTCTCCCTCCCACTCCCCCGTACTGCCTCCCTCCCTCCCCTCTCTCTCTCTGTCTCCCCCTTTTTCTCCCTCCCACTCCCCGTTCTCCTCCCTCCTCTCTCTCTCTCTCCCACTTTTTCTCCCTTCCACTCAACCGTTCTCCCTCCCTCTCCCACCCCCCAACTCACTCTCTCTCTCTCACCCCCAACTCACTCTCTCTCTCTCCCCGACCCCACTCTCTCTCTCCCCGACCCCACTCACTCTCTCTCTCTCCCCGACCCCACTCACTCTCTCTCTCTCCCCGACCCCACTCTCTCTCCCTCTCTCCCCGACCCCACTCTCTCTCCCTCTCTCCCCGACCCCACTCTCTCTCTCTCCCCGACCCCAGTCTCTCTCTCTCCCCGACCCCACTCTCTCTCTCTCTCTCTCTCCGACCCCACTCTCTCTCTCTCTCTCCGACCCCACTCTCTCTCTCTCTCCCCGACCCCACTGTCTCTCTCTCTCTCTCCCCGACCCCACTCTCTATCTCTCTCTCCCCGATCTCACTCACTCTCTCTCTCTCTCTCCCCGACCCCACTCTCTCTCTCTCCTCGACCCCACTCTCTCTCTCTCCCCGACCCCACTCTCTCTCTCTCCCCGACCCCACTCTCTGTCTCTCTCTCCCCGACCCCACTGTCTCTCTCTCTCTCTCCCCGACCCCACTCTCTATCTCTCTCTCCCCCGATCTCACTCACTCTCTCTCTCTCTCTCCCCGACCCCACTCTCTCTCTCTCCTCGACCCCACTCTCTCTCTCTCCCCGACCCCACTCTCTCTCTCTCCCCGACCCCACTCTCTCTCTCTCTCTCTCCCCGACCCCACTCTCTCTCTCTCTCTCCCCGACCCCTCTCTCTCTCTCTCTCTCCCCGACCCCACTCTCTCTCTCTCTCTCCCCGACCCCACTCTCTCTCTCTCTCTCCCTCCCTCTCCCCCCTCCCTCCCATTCCCCCCAGCTCTCCCTCCCTCCCTCTCCCCCCTGCTCTCCCTCCCACTACCCCGTTCTCCTTCCCTCTCCCCACCACTCTCCCTCCCACTTCCCTGTTCTCCCTCCCTCTCCCCCCTCCCTCCCATTCCCCACTGCTCTCCCTCCCTCCCTCTCCCCCCAGCTCTCCCTCCCACTCCCCTGTTCTCCCTCCCTCCCCCCAGCTCTCCCTCCCACTCCCCTGTTCTCCCCCCCTGCTCTCCCTCCACTACCCCGTTCTCCTTCCTCTCCCCCCTCCCTCCCATTCCCCCTGCTCGCTCTCCCTCCCTCTCTCTCTCTCCCCTCTGCTCTCCCTCCCACTTTCCCGTTCTCCCTCACTCTCTCTGTCCCTTCCACTCAACCGTTCTCCCTCCCTCTCGCTCCCTCTCTCACCCCCCGACCTCACTCTCTCTCTCTCTCTGCCCGACCCCACTCTCTCTCTCTCCCTGACCCCACTCTCTGTCTCTCTCTCACTCTCTCTCCAACCCCACTCTCTCTCTCTCTCCCCGACGCAACGCACGCTCTCTCCCCGACCCCACTCTCTCTCTCTCTCTCTCCCCGACCCCACTCTCTCTCTCTCTCTCCCCGATCCCTCTCTCTCTCTCTCTCTCTCTCCCCGATCCCTCTCTCTCTCTCTCTCTCTCTCTTCCCGACCCCACTCTCCTCTCTCTCCGACCTCACTCTCTCTCTCTCCCCGACCCCACTCTCTCTCTCTCTCCCCGACCCCACTCTCTATCGCTCCCCGACCCCACACTCTCTCTCTCTCCACGACCCCACTCTCTCTCTCTCTCCACGACCCCACTCTCTCTCTTTCCCCGACCCTACTCTCTCTCTCTCTCTCCCCGACCTCACTCTCTCTCTCTCCCCGACCCCACTCCTCTCTCTCTCCCCGACCCCACTCTCTCTCTCTCCCCGACCTCACTCTCTCTCTCTCCCCGACCTCACTCTCTCTCTCTGCCCGACCTCACTCTCTCTCTCTCTCTCTCTCCCCGACCCCACTCTCTCTCGCTCTCCCCGACCCCACTCTCTATCGCTCCCCGACCCCACTCTCTCTCTCTCTCTCCCCGACCCCACTCTCTATCGCTCCCCGACCTCACTCTCTCTCTCTCCCCGACCCCACTCTCTCTCTCTCGCCGACCCCACTCTCTCTCTCTCGCCGACCTCACTCTCTCTCTCTCCCCGACCCCACTCTCTCTCTCTCTCCCCGACCCCACTGTCTCTCTCTCTCTCTCCCCGACCCCACAGTCTCTCTCTCTCTCTCCCCGACCCCACAGTCTCTCTCTCTCTCTCCCCGATCCCACTCACTCTCTCTCACTCTCTCCCCGACCCCCACTCTCTCTCTCTCCCCCGACCCCACTCTCTCTCTCTCCCCGACCACTCTCTCTCTCTCTCCCCGACCACTCTCTCTCTCTCCCCGACCCCACTCTCTCTCTCTCCTCGACCCCACTCTCTCTCTCTCCCCGACCCCACTCTCTCTCTCTCTCTCCCCGACCCCACTCTCTCTCTCTCTCTCCCCGACCCCACTCTCACTCTCTCTCTCTCCCCGACCCCACTCTCTCTCTCTCTCTCTCCCTGACCCCACTCTCTCTCTCTCTCTCCCCGACCCCACTCTCTCTCTCTCCCCGACCCTACTCTCTCTCCCTCCCTCCCTCCCTCTACCCCGTTCTCCTTCCCTCTCCCCACCACTCTCCCTCCCACTTCCCCGTTCTCCTCCGATTCCCCCCTACTCTCTCTCCCTCCCTCCATCTCCCCCTGCTCTCCCTCCCACTACCCCGTTCTCCTTCACTCTCCCCCCTCCCTCCCATTCCCCCCTGCTCGCTCTCCCTCCCTCTCTCTCTCTCCCCTCTGCTCTCCCTCCCACTTTCCCGTTCTCCCTCACTCTCTCTGTCCCTTCCACTCAACCGTTCTCCCTCCCTCTCGCTCCCTCTCTCACCCCCCGACCTCACTCTCTCTCTCTCTCTGCCCGACCCCACTCTCTCTCTCTCCCTGACCCCACTCTCTGTCTCTCTCTCACTCTCTCTCCAACCCCACTCTCTCTCTCTCTCCCCGACGGCACTCTCGCTCTCTCCCCGACCCCACTCTCTCTCTCTCTCTCTCCCCGACCCCACTCTCTCTCTCTCTCTCCCCGATCCCTCTCTCTCTCTCTCTCTCCCGATCCCTCTCTCTCTCTCTCTCTCTCTCTTCCCGACCCCACTCTCTCTCTCTCTCCGACCTCACTCTCTCTCTCTCCCCGACCCCACTCTCTCTCTCTCTCCCCGACCCCACTCTCTATCGCTCCCCGACCCCACACTCTCTCTCTCTCCACGACCCCACTCTCTCTCTCTCTCCACGACCCCACTCTCTCTCTTTCCCCGACCCTACTCTCTCTCTCTCTCTCCCCGACCTCACTCTCTCTCTCTCCCCGACCCCACTCTCTCTCTCTCCCCGACCCCACTCTCTCTCTCTCCCCGACCTCACTCTCTCTCTCTCCCCGACCTCACTCTCTCTCTCTGCCCGACCTCACTCTCTCTCTCTCTCTCTCTCCCCGACCCCACTCTCTCTCGCTCTCCCCGACCCCACTCTCTATCGCTCCCCGACCCCACTCTCTCTCTCTCTCTCCCCGACCCCACTCTCTATCGCTCCCCGACCTCACTCTCTCTCTCTCCCCGACCCCACTCTCTCTCTCTCGCCGACCCCACTCTCTCTCTCTCGCCGACCTCACTCTCTCTCTCTCCCCGACCCCAACTCTCTCTCTCTCTCCCCGACCCCACTGTCTCTCTCTCTCTCTCCCGATCCCACTCACTCTCTCTCTCTCTCTCCCCGACCCAACTCTCTCTCTCTCCCCGACCCCACTCTCTCTCTCTCCCCGACCACTCTCTCTCTCTCTCCCCGACCACTCTCTCTCTCTCCCCGACCCCACTCTCTCTCTCTCCCCGACCCCACTCTCTCTCTCTCTCTCGCCGACCTCACTCTCTCTCTCTCCCCGACCCCACTCTCTCTCTCTCTCCCCGACCCCACTGTCTCTCTCTCTCTCTCCCCGACCCCACTGTCTCTCTCTCTCTCTCCCCGATCCCACTCACTCTCTCTCTCTCTCTCCCCGACCCCACTCTCTCTCTCTCCCCGACCCCACTCTCTCTCTCTCCCCGACCACTCTCTCTCTCTCTCCCCGACCACTCTCTCTCTCTCCCCGACCCCACTCTCTCTCTCTCCTCGACCCCACTCTCTCTCTCTCCCCGACCCCACTCTCTCTCTCTCTCCCCGACCCCACTCTCACTCTCTCTCTCTCCCCGACCCCACTCTCTCTCTCTCTCTCTCCCCGACCCCACTCTCTCTCTCTCTCTCCCCGACCCCACTCTCTCTCTCTCTCTCCCCGACCCACTCTCTCTCTCTCCCCGACCCTGCTCTCTCTCCCTCCCTCCATCTCCCCCTGCTCTCCCTCCCACTACCCCGTTCTCCTTCCCTCTCCCCACCACTCTCCCTCCCACTTCCCCGTTCTCCCTCCCTCTCCCCCCTCCCTCCCATTCCCCCCAGCTCTCCCTCCCTCCCTCTCCCCCCTGCTCTCCCTCCCACTACCCCCGTTCTCCTTCCCTCTCCCCACCACTCTCCCTCCCACTTCCCTGTTCTCCCTCCCTCTCCCCCCTCCCTCCCATTCCCACTGCTCTCCCTCCTCCCTCTCCCCCCAGCTCTCCCTCCCACTCCCCTGTTCTCCCCTCCCTCCCCCCAGCTCTCCCTCCCACTCCCCTGTTCTCCCCCCTGCTCTCCCTCCCACTACCCCGTTCTCCTTCCCTCTCCCCCCTCCCTCCCATTCCCCCCTGCTCGCTCTCCCTCCCTCTCTCTCTCTCCCCTCTGCTCTCCCTCCCACTTTCCCGTTCTCCCTCACTCTCTCTGTCCCTTCCACTCAACCGTTCTCCCTCCCTCTCGCTCCCTCTCTCACCCCCCGACCTCACTCTCTCTCTCTCTCTGCCCGACCCCACTCTCTCTCTCTCCCTGACCCCACTCTCTGTCTCTCTCTCACTCTCTCTCCAACCCCACTCTCTCTCTCTCTCCCCGACGCCACTCTCGCTCTCTCCCCGACCCCACTCTCTCTCTCTCCCCGACCCCTCTCTATCTCTCTCCCCGACCCCACTCTCTATCTCTCTCCCCGACCCCACTCTCTATCTCTCTCCCCGACCCCACTCTCTATCTCTCTCCCCGACCCCACTCTCTATCTCTCTCCCCGACCCCACTCTCTATCTCTCTCCCCGACCCCACTCTCTATCTCTCTCCCCGACCCCACTCTCTCTCTGTCCCCGACCCCACTCTCTCTCTCTCCCCCGACCCCACTCTCTCTCTCTGTCCTCGACCCCACTCTCTCTCTCCTCGACCCCACTCTCTCTCTCCCACGACCCCACTCTCTCTCTCTCTCTCCCCGACCCCGCTCTCTCTCTCTCTCTCCCCGACCCCACTCTCTCTCTCTCCCCGACCCCACTCTCTCTCTCTCCCCGACCCTACTCTCTCTCCCTCCCTCCCTCCCTCTACCCTGTTCTCCTTCCCTCTCCCCACCACTCTCCCTCCCACTTCCCCGTTCTCCCTCCCATTCCCCCCTACTCTCTCTCCCTCCCTCCCTCTCCCTCTGCTCTCCCTCCCACTACCCCGTTCTCCCTCCCACTTCCCCGTTCTCCCTCCCATTCCCCTCTACTCTCTCTCCCTCCCTCCCTCTCCCCTCTGCTCTCCCTCCCACTCCCCCGTACTGCCTCCCTCCCTCCCCTCTCTCTCTCTGTCTCCCCCTTTTTCTCCCTCCCACTCCCCCGTTCTCCCTCCCTCCTCTCTCTCTCTCTCCCACTTTTTCTCCCTTCCACTCAACCGTTCTCCCTCCCTCTCCCACCCCCCAACTCACTCTCTCTCTCTCACCCCCCAACTCACTCTCTCTCTCTCCCCGACCCCACTCTCTCTCTCCCCGACCCCACTCACTCTCTCTCTCTCCCCGACCCCACTCACTCTCTCTCTCTCCCCGACCCCACTCTCTCTCCCTCTCTCCCCGACCCCACTCTCTCTCCCTCTCTCCCCGACCCCACTCTCTCTCTCTCCCCGACCCCAGTCTCTCTCTCTCCCCGACCCCACTCTCTCTCTCTCTCTCTCTCCGACCCCACTCTCTCTCTCTCTCTCCGACCCCACTCTCTCTCTCTCTCCCCGACCCCACTTCTCTCTCTCTCTCTCCCCGACCCCACTCTCTATCTCTCTCTCCCCGATCTCACTCACTCTCTCTCTCTCTCTCCCCGACCCCACTCTCTCTCTCTCCTCGACCCCACTCTCTCTCTCTCCCCGACCCCACTCTCTCTCTCTCCCCGACCCCACTCTCTGTCTCTCTCTCCCCGACCCCACTGTCTCTCTCTCTCTCTCCCCGACCCCACTCTCTATCTCTCTCTCCCCGATCTCACTCACTCTCTCTCTCTCTCTCCCCGACCCCACTCTCTCTCTCTCCTCGACCCCACTCTCTCTCTCTCCCCGACCCCACTCTCTCTCTCTCCCCGACCCCACTCTCTCTCTCTCTCTCTCCCCGACCCCACTCTCTCTCTCTCTCTCCCCGACCCCTCTCTCTCTCTCTCTCTCCCCGACCCCACTCTCTCTCTCTCTCTCCCCGACCCCACTCTCTCTCTCTCTCTCCCTCCCTCTCCCCCCTCCCTCCCATTCCCCCCAGCTCTCCCTCCCTCCCTCTCCCCCCTGCTCTCCCTCCCACTACCCCGTTCTCCTTCCCTCTCCCCACCACTCTCCCTCCCACTTCCCTGTTCTCCCTCCCTCTCCCCCCTCCCTCCCATTCCCCACTGCTCTCCCTCCCTCCCTCTCCCCCCAGCTCTCCCTCCCACTCCCCTGTTCTCCCTCCCTCCCCCCAGCTCTCCCTCCCACTCCCCTGTTCTCCCCCCTGCTCTCCCTCCCACTACCCCGTTCTCCTTCCCTCTCCCCCCTCCCTCCCATTCCCCCCTGCTCGCTCTCCCTCCCTCTCTCTCTCTCCCCTCTGCTCTCCCTCCCACTTTCCCGTTCTCCCTCACTCTCTCTGTCCCTTCCACTCAACCGTTCTCCCTCCCTCTCGCTCCCTCTCTCACCCCCCGACCTCACTCTCTCTCTCTCTCTGCCCGACCCCACTCTCTCTCTCTCCCTGACCCCACTCTCTGTCTCTCTCTCACTCTCTCTCCAACCCCACTCTCTCTCTCTCTCCCCGACGCCACGCACGCTCTCTCCCCGACCCCACTCTCTCTCTCTCTCTCTCCCCGACCCCACTCTCTCTCTCTCTCTCCCCGATCCCTCTCTCTCTCTCTCTCTCTCTCCCCGATCCCTCTCTCTCTCTCTCTCTCTCTCTTCCCGACCCCACTCTCCTCTCTCTCCGACCTCACTCTCTCTCTCTCCCCGACCCCACTCTCTCTCTCTCTCCCCGACCCCACTCTCTATCGCTCCCCGACCCCACACTCTCTCTCTCTCCACGACCCCACTCTCTCTCTCTCTCCACGACCCCACTCTCTCTCTTTCCCCGACCCTACTCTCTCTCTCTCTCTCCCCGACCTCACTCTCTCTCTCTCCCCGACCCCACTCTCTCTCTCTCCCCGACCCCACTCTCTCTCTCTCCCCGACCTCACTCTCTCTCTCTCCCCGACCTCACTCTCTCTCTCTGCCCGACCTCACTCTCTCTCTCTCTCTCTCTCCCCGACCCCACTCTCTCTCGCTCTCCCCGACCCCACTCTCTATCGCTCCCCGACCCCACTCTCTCTCTCTCTCTCCCCGACCCCACTCTCTATCGCTCCCCGACCTCACTCTCTCTCTCTCCCCGACCCCACTCTCTCTCTCTCGCCGACCCCACTCTCTCTCTCTCGCCGACCTCACTCTCTCTCTCTCCCCGACCCCACTCTCTCTCTCTCTCCCCGACCCCACTGTCTCTCTCTCTCTCTCCCCGACCCCACAGTCTCTCTCTCTCTCTCCCCGATCCCACTCACTCTCTCTCACTCTCTCCCCGACCCCACTCTCTCTCTCTCCCCGACCCCACTCTCTCTCTCTCCCCGACCACTCTCTCTCTCTCTCCCCGACCACTCTCTCTCTCTCCCCGACCCCACTCTCTCTCTCTCCTCGACCCCACTCTCTCTCTCTCCCCGACCCCACTCTCTCTCTCTCTCTCCCCGACCCCACTCTCTCTCTCTCTCTCCCCGACCCCACTCTCACTCTCTCTCTCTCCCCGACCCCACTCTCTCTCTCTCTCTCTCCCTGACCCCACTCTCTCTCTCTCTCTCCCCGACCCCACTCTCTCTCTCTCCCCGACCCTACTCTCTCTCCCTCCCTCCCTCTACCCCGTTCTCCTTCCCTCTCCCCACCACTCTCCCTCCCACTTCCCCGTTCTCCCTCCGATTCCCCCCTACTCTCTCTCCCTCCCTCCATCTCCCCCTGCTCTCCCTCCCACTACCCCGTTCTCCTTCACTCTCCCCCCTCCCTCCCATTCCCCCCTGCTCGCTCTCCCTCCCTCTCTCTCTCTCCCCTCTGCTCTCCCTCCCACTTTCCCGTTCTCCCTCACTCTCTCTGTCCCTTCCACTCAACCGTTCTCCCTCCCTCTCGCTCCCTCTCTCACCCCCCGACCTCACTCTCTCTCTCTCTCTGCCCGACCCCACTCTCTCTCTCTCCCTGACCCCACTCTCTGTCTCTCTCTCACTCTCTCTCCAACCCCACTCTCTCTCTCTCTCCCCGACGGCACTCTCGCTCTCTCCCCGACCCCACTCTCTCTCTCTCTCTCTCCCCGACCCCACTCTCTCTCTCTCTCTCCCCGATCCCTCTCTCTCTCTCTCTCTCCCCGATCCCTCTCTCTCTCTCTCTCTCTCTCTTCCCGACCCCACTCTCTCTCTCTCTCCGACCTCACTCTCTCTCTCTCCCCGACCCCACTCTCTCTCTCTCTCCCCGACCCCACTCTCTATCGCTCCCCGACCCCACACTCTCTCTCTCTCCACGACCCCACTCTCTCTCTCTCTCCACGACCCCACTCTCTCTCTTTCCCCGACCCTACTCTCTCTCTCTCTCTCCCCGACCTCACTCTCTCTCTCTCCCCGACCCCACTCTCTCTCTCTCCCCGACCCCACTCTCTCTCTCTCCCCGACCTCACTCTCTCTCTCTCCCCGACCTCACTCTCTCTCTCTGCCCGACCTCACTCTCTCTCTCTCTCTCTCTCCCCGACCCCACTCTCTCTCGCTCTCCCCGACCCCACTCTCTATCGCTCCCCGACCCCACTCTCTCTCTCTCTCTCCCCGACCCCACTCTCTATCGCTCCCCGACCTCACTCTCTCTCTCTCCCCGACCCCACTCTCTCTCTCTCGCCGACCCCACTCTCTCTCTCTCGCCGACCTCACTCTCTCTCTCTCCCCGACCCCACTCTCTCTCTCTCTCCCCGACCCCACTGTCTCTCTCTCTCTCTCCCCGATCCCACTCACTCTCTCTCTCTCTCTCCCCGACCCAACTCTCTCTCTCTCCCCGACCCCACTCTCTCTCTCTCCCCGACCACTCTCTCTCTCTCTCCCCGACCACTCTCTCTCTCTCCCCGACCCCACTCTCTCTCTCTCCCCGACCCCACTCTCTCTCTCTCTCTCGCCGACCTCACTCTCTCTCTCTCCCCGACCCCACTCTCTCTCTCTCTCCCCGACCCCACTGTCTCTCTCTCTCTCTCCCCGACCCCACTGTCTCTCTCTCTCTCTCCCCGATCCCACTCACTCTCTCTCTCTCTCTCCCCGACCCCACTCTCTCTCTCTCCCCGACCCCACTCTCTCTCTCTCCCCGACCACTCTCTCTCTCTCTCCCGACCACTCTCTCTCTCTCCCCGACCCCACTCTCTCTCTCTCCTCGACCCCACTCTCTCTCTCTCCCCGACCCCACTCTCTCTCTCTCTCCCCGACCCCACTCTCACTCTCTCTCTCTCCCCGACCCCACTCTCTCTCTCTCTCTCTCCCCGACCCCACTCTCTCTCTCTCTCTCCCCGACCCCACTCTCTCTCTCTCTCTCCCCGACCCACTCTCTCTCTCTCCCCGACCCTGCTCTCTCTCCCTCCCTCCATCTCCCCCTGCTCTCCCTCCCACTACCCCGTTCTCCTTCCCTCTCCCCACCACTCTCCCTCCCACTTCCCCGTTCTCCCTCCCTCTCCCCCCTCCCTCCCATTCCCCCCAGCTCTCCCTCCCTCCCTCTCCCCCCTGCTCTCCCTCCCACTACCCCGTTCTCCTTCCCTCTCCCCACCACTCTCCCTCCCACTTCCCTGTTCTCCCTCCCTCTCCCCCCTCCCTCCCATTCCCCACTGCTCTCCCTCCCTCCCTCTCCCCCCAGCTCTCCCTCCCACTCCCCTGTTCTCCCTCCCTCCCCCCAGCTCTCCCTCCCACTCCCCTGTTCTCCCCCCTGCTCTCCCTCCCACTACCCCGTTCTCCTTCCCTCTCCCCCCTCCCTCCCATTCCCCCCTGCTCGCTCTCCCTCCCTCTCTCTCTCTCCCCTCTGCTCTCCCTCCCACTTTCCCGTTCTCCCTCACTCTCTCTGTCCCTTCCACTCAACCGTTCTCCCTCCCTCTCGCTCCCTCTCTCACCCCCCGACCTCACTCTCTCTCTCTCTCTGCCCGACCCCACTCTCTCTCTCTCCCTGACCCCACTCTCTGTCTCTCTCTCACTCTCTCTCCAACCCCACTCTCTCTCTCTCTCCCCGACGCCACTCTCGCTCTCTCCCCGACCCCACTCTCTCTCTCTCCCCGACCCCTCTCTATCTCTCTCCCCGACCCCACTCTCTATCTCTCTCCCCGACCCCACTCTCTATCTCTCTCCCCGACCCCACTCTCTATCTCTCTCCCCGACCCCACTCTCTATCTCTCTCCCCGACCCCACTCTCTATCTCTCTCCCCGACCCCACTCTCTATCTCTCTCCCCGACCCCACTCTCTCTCTGTCCCCGACCCCACTCTCTCTCTCTCCCCGACCCCACTCTCTCTCTCTGTCCTCGACCCCACTCTCTCTCTCCTCGACCCCACTCTCTCTCTCCACGACCCCACTCTCTCTCTCTCTCTCCCCGACCCCACTCTCTCTCTCTCTCTCCCCGACCCCACTCTCTCTCTCTCCCCGACCCCACTCTCTCTCTCTCCCCGACCCTACTCTCTCTCCCTCCCTCCCTCCCTCTACCCTGTTCTCCTTCCCTCTCCCCACCACTCTCCCTCCCACTTCCCCGTTCTCCCTCCCATTCCCCCCTACTCTCTCTCCCTCCCTCCCTCTCCCTCTGCTCTCCCTCCCACTACCCCGTTCTCCCTCCCACTTCCCCGTTCTCCCTCCCATTCCCCCCTACTCTCTCTCCCTCCCTCCCTCTCCCCTCTGCTCTCCCTCCCACTCCCCCGTACTGCCTCCCTCCCTCCCCTCTCTCTCTCTGTCTCCCCCTTTTTCTCCCTCCCACTCCCCGTTCTCCCTCCCTCCTCTCTCTCTCTCTCCCACTTTTTCTCCCTTCCACTCAACCGTTCTCCCTCCCTCTCCCACCCCCCAACTCACTCTCTCTCTCTCACCCCCCAACTCACTCTCTCTCTCTCCCCGACCCCACTCTCTCTCTCCCCGACCCAACTCACTCTCTCTCTCTCCCCGACCCCACTCACTCTCTCTCTCTCCCCGACCCCACTCTCTCTCCCTCTCTCCCCGACCCCACTCTCTCTCCCTCTCTCCCCGACCCCACTCTCTCTCTCTCCCCGACCCCAGTCTCTCTCTCTCCCCGACCCCACTCTCTCTCTCTCTCTCTCTCCGACCCCACTCTCTCTCTCTCTCTCCGACCCCACTCTCTCTCTCTCTCCCCGACCCCACTGTCTCTCTCTCTCTCTCCCCGACCCCACTCTCTATCTCTCTCTCCCCGATCTCACTCACTCTCTCTCTCTCTCTCCCCGACCCCACTCTCTCTCTCTCCTCGACCCCACTCTCTCTCTCTCCCCGACCCCACTCTCTCTCTCTCCCCGACCCCACTCTCTGTCTCTCTCTCCCCGACCCCACTGTCTCTCTCTCTCTCTCCCCGACCCCACTCTCTATCTCTCTCTCCCCGATCTCACTCACTCTCTCTCTCTCTCTCCCCGACCCCACTCTCTCTCTCTCCTCGACCCCACTCTCTCTCTCTCCCCGACCCCACTCTCTCTCTCTCCCGACCCCACTCTCTCTCTCTCTCTCTCCCCGACCCCACTCTCTCTCTCTCTCTCCCCGACCCCTCTCTCTCTCTCTCTCTCCCCGACCCCACTCTCTCTCTCTCTCTCCCCGACCCCACTCTCTCTCTCTCTCTCCCTCCCTCTCCCCCCTCCCTCCCATTCCCCCCAGCTCTCCCTCCCTCCCTCTCCCCCCTGCTCTCCCTCCCACTACCCCGTTCTCCTTCCCTCTCCCCACCACTCTCCCTCCCACTTCCCTGTTCTCCCTCCCTCTCCCCCCTCCCTCCCATTCCCCACTGCTCTCCCTCCCTCCCTCTCCCCCCAGCTCTCCCTCCCACTCCCCTGTTCTCCCTCCCTCCCCCCAGCTCTCCCTCCCACTCCCCTGTTCTCCCCCCTGCTCTCCCTCCCACTACCCCGTTCTCCTTCCCTCTCCCCCCTCCCTCCCATTCCCCCCTGCTCGCTCTCCCTCCCTCTCTCTCTCTCCCCTCTGCTCTCCCTCCCACTTTCCCGTTCTCCCTCACTCTCTCTGTCCCTTCCACTCAACCGTTCTCCCTCCCTCTCGCTCCCTCTCTCACCCCCCGACCTCACTCTCTCTCTCTCTCTGCCCGACCCCACTCTCTCTCTCTCCCTGACCCCACTCTCTGTCTCTCTCTCACTCTCTCTCCAACCCCACTCTCTCTCTCTCTCCCCGACGCCACGCACGCTCTCTCCCCGACCCCACTCTCTCTCTCTCTCTCTCCCCGACCCCACTCTCTCTCTCTCTCTCCCCGATCCCTCTCTCTCTCTCTCTCTCTCTCCCCGATCCCTCTCTCTCTCTCTTCTCTCTCTCTCTCTCTTCCCGACCCCACTCTCTCTCTCTCTCCGACCTCACTCTCTCTCTCTCCCCGACCCCACTCTCTCTCTCTCTCCCCGACCCCACTCTCTATCGCTCCCCGACCCCACACTCTCTCTCTCTCCACGACCCCACTCTCTCTCTCTCTCCACGACCCCACTCTCTCTCTTTCCCCGACCCTACTCTCTCTCTCTCTCTCCCCGACCTCACTCTCTCTCTCTCCCCGACCCCACTCTCTCTCTCTCCCCGACCCCACTCTCTCTCTCTCCCCGACCTCACTCTCTCTCTCTCCCCGACCTCACTCTCTCTCTCTGCCCGACCTCACTCTCTCTCTCTCTCTCTCTCCCCGACCCCACTCTCTCTCGCTCTCCCCGACCCCACTCTCTATCGCTCCCGACCCACTCTCTCTCTCTCTCTCCCGACCCCACTCTCTCTCTCTCCCGACCCCACTCTCTCTCTCTCGCCGACCCCACTCTCTCTCTCTCGCCGACCTCACTCTCTCTCTCTCCCCGACCCCACTCTCTCTCTCTCTCCCCGACCCCACTGTCTCTCTCTCTCTCTCCCCGACCCCACTGTCTCTCTCTCTCTCTCCCGATCCACTCACTCTCTCTCACTCTCTCCCCGACCCCACTCTCTCTCTCTCCCGACCCCACTCTCTCTCTCTCCCCGACCACTCTCTCTCTCTCTCCCCGACCACTCTCTCTCTCTCCCCCGACCCCACTCTCTCTCTCTCCTCGACCCCACTCTCTCTCTCTCCCCGACCCCACTCTCTCTCTCTCTCCCCGACCCCACTCTCTCTCTCTCTCTCCCCGACCCACTCTCACTCTCTCTCTCTCCCCGACCCCACTCTCTCTCTCTCTCCCTGACCCCACTCTCTCTCTCTCTCTCCCCGACCCCACTCTCTCTCTCTCCCGACCCTACTCTCTCTCCCTCCCTCCCTCCCTCTACCCCGTTCTCCTTCCCTCTCCCCACCACTCTCCCTCCCACTTCCCCGTTTCTCCCTCCGATTCCCCCCTACTCTCTCTCCCTCCCTCCATCTCCCCCTGCTCTCCCTCCCACTACCCCGTTCTCCTTCCCTCTCCCCCCTCCCTCCCATTCCCCCCTGCTCGCTCTCCCTCCCTCTCTCTCTCTCCCCTCTGCTCTCCCTCCCACTTTCCCGTTCTCCCTCACTCTCTCTGTCCCTTCCACTCAACCGTTCTCCCTCCCTCTCGCTCCCTCTCTCACCCCCCGACCTCACTCTCTCTCTCTCTCTGCCCGACCCCACTCTCTCTCTCTCCCCGACCCCACTCTCTATCTCTCTCCCCGACCCCACTCTCTATCTCTCTCCCCGACCCCACTCTCTCTCTCTCTCCCCGACCCCACTCTCTCTCTCTCTCCCCGACCCCACTCTCTCTATCTCTCTCCCCGACCCCACTCTCTCTCTCTCTCCCCGACCCCACTCTCTCTCTCTCCCCGACCCCACTCTCTCTCTCTCCCCGACCCCACTCTCTCTCTCTCCAAGACCCCACTCTCTCTCTCTCCAAGACCCCACTCTCTCTCTCTCTCCTCGACCCCACTCTCTCTCTCCAAGACCCCACTCTCTCTCTCTCTCCCCGACCCCACTCTCTCTCTCTCTCCCCCCGACCCCACTCTCTCTCTCTCCCCGACCCACTCTCTCTCTCTCCCCGACCCTACTCTCTCTCCCTCCCTCCCTCCCTCTACCCCGTTCTCCTTCCCTCTCCCCACCACTCTCCCTCCCACTTCCCCGTTCTCCCTCCCATTCCCCCCTACTCTCTCTCCCTCCCTCCCTCTCCCCCTGCTCTCCCTCCCACTACCCCCGTTCTCCCTCCCTCTCCCCCCTCCCTCCCATTCCCCCCGCTCTCCCTCCCTCCCTCTCCCCTCTGCTCTCCCTCCCACTCCCCCGTACTGCCTCCCTCCCTCCCCTCTCTCTCTCTGTCTCCCCCTTTTTCTCCCTCCCACTCCCCCGTTCTCCCTCCCTCCTCTCTCTCTCTCCCACTTTTTCTCCCTTCCACTCAACCGTTCTCCCTCCCTCTCCCACCCCCCAACTCACTCTCTCTCTCTCACCCCCCAACTCACTCTCTCTCTCTCCCCGACCCCACTCTCTCTCTCCCCGACCCCACTCACTCTCTCTCTCTCCCCGACCCCACTCTCTCTCTCTCCCCGACCCCACTCTCTCTCTCTCTCTCCCCGACCCCACTCTCTCTCTCTCTCTCCCCGACCCCACTCTCACTCTCTCTCTCTCCCCCGACCCCACTCTCTATCGCTCCCCGACCCCACACTCTCTCTCTCTCCACGACCCCACTCTCTCTCTCTCCTCGACCCCACTCTCTCTCTTTCCCCGACCCTACTCTCTCTCTCTCTCCTCCCCGACCTCACTCTCTCATCTCTCCCCGACCCCACTCTCTCTCTCTCTCCCCGACCCACTCTCTATCGCTCCCCGACCCCACTCTCTCTCATTCTCCCGACCCCACTCTCTATCGCTCCCCGACCTCACCCTCTCTCTCTCCCCGACCCCACTCTCTCTCTCCCGACCCCACTCTCTCTCTCTCCCCGACCCCACTCTCTCTCTCTCTCTCTCCCCGACCCCACTCTCTCTCTCTCTCTCCCCGACCCCACTCTCTCTCTCTCCCCGACCCCACTCTCTCTCTTTCCCCGACCCTACTCTCTCTCTCTCTCTCCCCGACCTCACTCTCTCTCTCTCCCCGACCCCACTCTCTCTCTCTCCCCGACCCCACTCTCTCTCTTTCCCCGACCTCACTCTCTCTCTCTCTCACTCTCCCCGACCCCACTCTCTCTCTCTCTCCCCGACCCCACTCTCTATCGCTCCCCGACCCCACTCTCTCTCTCTCTCTCCCCGACCCCACTCTCTATCGCTCCCCGACCTCACTCTCTCTCTCTCCCCGACCCCACTCTCTCTCTCTCCCCGACCCCACTCTCTCTCTCTCCAAGACCCCACTCTCTCTCTCTCTCCTCGACCCCACTCTCTCTCTCCACGACCCCACTCTCTCTCTTTCCCCGACCCCACTCTCTCTCTCTCTCTCCGTGACCCCACTCTCTCTCTCTCTCTCTCCCCGACCCCACTCTCTCTCTCTCCCGACCCCACTCTCTCTCTCTCCCCGACCCCACTCTCTATCTCTCTCCCCGACCTCACTCTCTATCTCTCTCCCCGACCCCACTCTCTATCTCTCTCCCCGACCCCACTCTCTATCTCTCTCCCCGACCCCACTCTCTCTCTGTCCCCAGACCCCACTCTCTCTCTCTCCCCGACCCCACTCTCTCTCTCTCCAAGACCCCACTCTCTCTCTCCAAGACCCCACTCTCTCTCTCTCTCTCCGTGACCCCACTCTCTCTCTCTCTCTCCGTGACCCCACTCTCTCTCTCTCTCTCTCCCCGACCCCACTCTCTCTCTCTCCCCGACCCCACTCTCTCTCTCTCTCCCCGACCCCACTCTCTCTCTCTCTCCCCGACCCCACTCTCTATCTCCCTCCCCGACCCCACTCTCTCTCTCTCTCCCCGACCCCACTCTCTCTCTCTCCCCGACCCCACTCTCTCTCTCTCCAAGACCCACTCTCTCTCTCTCCAAGGACCCCACTCTCTCTCTCTCTCCTCGACCCCACTCTCTCTCTCCAAGACCCCACTCTCTCTCTCTCTCCTCGACCCCACTCTCTCTCTCCACGACCCCACTCTCTCTCTCTCTCCTCGACCCCACTCTCTATCTTTCCCCGACCCCACTCTCTCTCTCTCTCTCCCCGACCCCACTCTCTCTCTCTCTCTCCCCGACCCCACTCTCTCTCTCTCTCCCCCCGACCCCACTCTCTCTCTCTCCCCGACCCCACTCTCTCTCTCTCCCCGACCCTACTCTCTCTCCCTCCCTCCCTCCCTCTACCCTGTTCTCCTTCCCTCTCCCCACCACTCTCCCTCCCACTTCCCCGTTCTCCCTCCCATTCCCCCCTACTCTCTCTCCCTCCCTCCCTCTCCCCCTGCTCTCCCTCCCACTTCCCCGTTCTCCCTCCCTCTCCCCCCTCCCTCCCATTCCCCCGCTCTCCCTCCCTCCCTCTCCCCTCTGCTCTCCCTCCCACTCCCCCGTACTGCCTCCCTCCCTCCCCTCTCTCTCTCTGTCTCCCCCTTTTTCTCCCTCCCACTCCCCCGTTCTCCCTCCCTCCTCTCTCTCTCTCTCCCACTTTTTCTCCCTTCCACTCAACCGTTCTCCCTCCCTCTCCCACCCCCCAACTCACTCTCTCTCTCTCACCCCCCAACTCACTCTCTCTCTCTCCCCGACCCCACTCTCTCTCTCCCCGACCCCACTCACTCTCTCTCTCTCCCCGACCCCACTCTCTCTCTCTCCCCGACCCCACTCTCTCTCTCTCTCTCCCCGACCCCACTCTCTCTCTCTCTCTCCCCGACCCCACTCTCACTCTCTCTCTCTCCCCGACCCCACTCTCTATCGCTCCCCGACCCCACACTCTCTCTCTCTCCACGACCCCACTCTCTCTCTCTCCTCGACCCCACTCTCTCTCTTTCCCCGACCCTACTCTCTCTCTCTCTCTCCCCGACCTCACTCTCTCTCTCTCCCCGACCCCACTCTCTCTCTCTCTCCCCGACCCCACTCTCTATCGCTCCCCGACCCCACTCTCTCTCATTCTCCCCGACCCCACTCTCTATCGCTCCCCGACCTCACCCTCTCTCTCTCCCCGACCCCACTCTCTCTCTCCCCGACCCCACTCTCTCTCTCTCCCCGACCCCACTCTCTCTCTCTCTCTCTCCCCGACCCCACTCTCTCTCTCTCTCTCCCCGACCCCACTCTCTCTCTCTCCCCGACCCCACTCTCTCTCTTTCCCCGACCCTACTCTCTCTCTCTCTCTCCCCGACCTCACTCTCTCTCTCTCCCCGACCCCACTCTCTCTCTCTCCCCGACCCCACTCTCTCTCTTTCCCCGACCTCACTCTCTCTCTCTCTCACTCTCCCGACCCCACTCTCTCTCTCTCTCCCCGACCCCACTCTCTATCGCTCCCCGACCCCACTCTCTCTCTCTCTCTCCCCGACCCCACTCTCTATCGCTCCCCGACCTCACTCTCTCTCTCTCCCCGACCCCACTCTCTCTCTCTCCCCGACCCCACTCTCTCTCTCTCCAAGACCCCACTCTCTCTCTCTCTCCTCGACCCCACTCTCTCTCTCCACGACCCCACTCTCTCTCTCCACGACCCCCACTCTCTCTCTTTCCCCGACCCCACTCTCTCTCTCTCTCTCCGTGACCCCACTCTCTCTCTCTCTCTCCCCGACCCCACTCTCTCTCTCTCCCCGACCCCACTCTCTCTCTCTCCCCGACCCCACTCTCTATCTCTCTCCCCGACCCCACTCTCTATCTCTCTCCCCGACCCCACTCTCTATCTCTCTCCCCGACCCCACTCTCTATCTCTCTCCCGACCCCACTCTCTCTCTGTCCCCGACCCCACTCTCTCTCTCTCCCCGACCCCACTCTCTCTCTCTGTCCTCGACCCCACTCTCTCTCTCCTCGACCCCACTCTCTCTCTCCACGACCCCACTCTCTCTCTCTCTCTCCCCGACCCCACTCTCTCTCTCTCTCTCCCCGACCCCACTCTCTCTCTCTCCCGACCCCACTCTCTCTCTCTCCCCGACCCTACTCTCTCTCCCTCCCTCCCTCCCTCTACCCTGTTCTCCTTCCCTCTCCCCACCACTCTCCCTCCCACTTCCCCGTTCTCCCTCCCATTCCCCCCTACTCTCTCTCACTCCCTCCCTCTCCCCCTGCTCTCCCTCCCACTACCCCGTTCTCCCTCCCACTTCCCCGTTCTCCCTCCCATTCCCCCCTACTCTCTCTCCCTCCCTCCCTCTCCCCTCTGCTCTCCCTCCCACTCCCCCGTACTGCCTCCCTCCCTCCCCTCTCTCTCTCTGTCTCCCCCTTTTTCTCCCTCCCACTCCCCCGTTCTCCCTCCCTCCTCTCTCTCTCTCTCCCACTTTTTCTCCCTTCCACTCAACCGTTCTCCCTCCCTCTCCCACCCCCCAACTCACTCTCTCTCTCTCACCCCCCAACTCACTCTCTCTCTCTCCCCGACCCCACTCTCTCTCTCCCCGACCCCACTCACTCTCTCTCTCTCCCCGACCCCACTCACTCTCTCTCTCTCCCCGACCCCACTCTCTCTCCCTCTCTCCCCGACCCCACTCTCTCTCCCTCTCTCCCCGACCCCACTCTCTCTCTCTCCCCGACCCCAGTCTCTCTCTCTCCCCGACCCCACTCTCTCTCTCTCTCTCTCTCCGACCCCACTCTCTCTCTCTCTCTCCGACCCCACTCTCTCTCTCTCTCCCCGACCCCACTGTCTCTCTCTCTCTCTCCCCGACCCCACTCTCTATCTCTCTCTCCCCGATCTCACTCACTCTCTCTCTCTCTCTCCCCGACCCCACTCTCTCTCTCTCCTCGACCCCACTCTCTCTCTCTCCCCGACCCCACTCTCTCTCTCTCCCCGACCCCACTCTCTGTCTCTCTCTCCCCGACCCCACTGTCTCTCTCTCTCTCTCCCCGACCCCACTCTCTATCTCTCTCTCCCCGATCTCACTCACTCTCTCTCTCTCTCTCCCCGACCCCACTCTCTCTCTCTCCTCGACCCCACTCTCTCTCTCTCCCCGACCCCACTCTCTCTCTCTCCCCGACCCCACTCTCTCTCTCTCTCTCTCCCCGACCCCACTCTCTCTCTCTCTCTCCCCGACCCCTCTCTCTCTCTCTCTCTCCCCGACCCCACTCTCTCTCTCTCTCTCCCCGACCCCACTCTCTCTCTCTCTCTCCCTCCCTCTCCCCCCTCCCTCCCATTCCCCCCAGCTCTCCCTCCCTCCCTCTCCCCCCTGCTCTCCCTCCCACTACCCCGTTCTCCTTCCCTCTCCCCACCACTCTCCCTCCCACTTCCCTGTTCTCCCTCCCTCTCCCCCCTCCCTCCCATTCCCCACTGCTCTCCCTCCCTCCCTCTCCCCCCAGCTCTCCCTCCCACTCCCCTGTTCTCCCTCCCTCCCCCCAGCGCTCCCTCCCACTCCCCTGTTCTCCCCCCTGCTCTCCCTCCCACTACCCCGTTCTCCTTCCCTCTCCCCCCTCCCTCCCATTCCCCCCTGCTCGCTCTCCCTCCCTCTCTCTCTCTCCCCTCTGCTCTCCCTCCCACTTTCCCGTTCTCCCTCACTCTCTCTGTCCCTTCCACTCAACCGTTCTCCCTCCCTCTCGCTCCCTCTCTCACCCCCCGACCTCACTCTCTCTCTCTCTCTGCCCGACCCCACTCTCTCTCTCTCCCTGACCCCACTCTCTGTCTCTCTCTCACTCTCTCTCCAACCCCACTCTCTCTCTCTCTCCCCGACGCCACGCACTCTCTCTCCCCGACCCCACTCTCTCTCTCTCTCTCTCCCCGACCCCACTCTCTCTCTCTCTCTCCCCGATCCCTCTCTCTCTCTCTCTCTCTCTCCCCGATCCCTCTCTCTCTCTCTCTCTCTCTCTTCCCGACCCCACTCTCTCTCTCTCTCCGACCTCACTCTCTCTCTCTCCCCGACCCCACTCTCTCTCTCTCTCCCCGACCCCACTCTCTATCGCTCCCCGACCCCACACTCTCTCTCTCTCCACGACCCCACTCTCTCTCTCTCTCCACGACCCCACTCTCTCTCTTTCCCCGACCCTACTCTCTCTCTCTCTCTCCCCGACCTCACTCTCTCTCTCTCCCCGACCCCACTCTCTCTCTCTCCCCGACCCCACTCTCTCTCTCTCCCCGACCTCACTCTCTCTCTCTCCCCGACCTCACTCTCTCTCTCTGCCCGACCTCACTCTCTCTCTCTCTCTCTCTCCCCGACCCCACTCTCTCTCGCTCTCCCCGACCCCACTCTCTATCGCTCCCCGACCCCACTCTCTCTCTCTCTCTCCCCGACCCCACTCTCTATCGCTCCCCGACCTCACTCTCTCTCTCTCCCCGACCCCACTCTCTCTCTCTCGCCGACCCCACTCTCTCTCTCTCGCCGACCTCACTCTCTCTCTCTCCCCGACCCCACTCTCTCTCTCTCTCCCCGACCCCACTGTCTCTCTCTCTCTCTCCCCGACCCCACTGTCTCTCTCTCTCTCTCCCCGATCCCCACTCACTCTCTCTCACTCTCTCCCCGACCCCACTCTCTCTCTCTCCCCGACCCCACTCTCTCTCTCTCCCCGACCACTCTCTCTCTCTCTCCCCGACCACTCTCTCTCTCTCCCCGACCCCACTCTCTCTCTCTCCTCGACCCACTCTCTCTCTCTCCCCGACCCCACTCTCTCTCTCTCTCTCCCCGACCCCACTCTCTCTCTCTCTCTCCCCGACCCCACTCTCACTCTCTCTCTCTCCCCGACCCCACTCTCTCTCTCTCTCTCTCCCTGACCCCACTCTCTCTCTCTCTCTCCCCGACCCCACTCTCTCTCTCTCCCCGACCCTACTCTCTCTCCCTCCCTCCCTCCCTCTACCCCGTTCTCCTTCCCTCTCCCCACCACTCTCCCTCCCACTTCCCCGTTCTCCCTCCGATTCCCCCCCTACTCTCTCTCCCTCCCTCCATCTCCCCTGCTCTCCCTCCCACTACCCCGTTCTCCTTCCCTCTCCCCCTCCCTCCCATTCCCCCCTGCTCGCTCTCCCTCCCTCTCTCTCTCTCCCCTCTGCTCTCCCTCCCACTTTCCCGTTCTCCCTCACTCTCTCTGTCCCTTCCACTCAACCGTTCTCCCTCCCTCTCGCTCCCTCTCTCACCCCCCGACCTCACTCTCTCTCTCTCTCTGCCCGACCCCACTCTCTCTCTCTCCCTGACCCCACTCTCTGTCTCTCTCTCACTCTCTCTCCAACCCCACTCTCTCTCTCTCTCCCCGACGGCACTCTCGCTCTCTCCCCGACCCCACTCTCTCTCTCTCTCTCCCCGACCCCACTCTCTCTCTCTCTCTCCCCGATCCCTCTCTCTCTCTCTCTCTCCCCGATCCCTCTCTCTCTCTCTCTCTCTCTCTTCCGACCCCACTCTCTCTCTCTCTCCGACCTCACTCTCTCTCTCTCCCCGACCCCACTCTCTCTCTCTCTCCCCGACCCCACTCTCTATCGCTCCCCGACCCCACACTCTCTCTCTCTCCACGACCCCACTCTCTCTCTCTCTCCACGACCCCACTCTCTCTCTTTCCCCGACCCTACTCTCTCTCTCTCTCTCCCCGACCTCACTCTCTCTCTCTCCCCGACCCCACTCTCTCTCTCTCCCCGACCCCACTCTCTCTCTCTCCCCGACCTCACTCTCTCTCTCTCCCCGACCTCACTCTCTCTCTCTGCCCGACCTCACTCTCTCTCTCTCTCTCTCTCCCCGACCCCACTCTCTCTCGCTCTCCCCGACCCCACTCTCTATCGCTCCCCGACCCCACTCTCTCTCTCTCTCTCCCCGACCCCACTCTCTATCGCTCCCCGACCTCACTCTCTCTCTCTCCCCGACCCCACTCTCTCTCTCTCGCCGACCCCACTCTCTCTCTCTCGCCGACCTCACTCTCTCTCTCTCCCCGACCCCACTCTCTCTCTCTCTCCCCGACCCCACTGTCTCTCTCTCTCTCTCCCCGATCCCACTCACTCTCTCTCTCTCTCTCCCCGACCCAACTCTCTCTCTCTCCCCGACCCCACTCTCTCTCTCTCCCCGACCACTCTCTCTCTCTCTCCCCGACCACTCTCTCTCTCTCCCCGACCCCACTCTCTCTCTCTCCCCGACCCCACTCTCTCTCTCTCTCTCGCCGACCTCACTCTCTCTCTCTCCCCGACCCCACTCTCTCTCTCTCTCCCCGACCCCACTGTCTCTCTCTCTCTCTCCCCGACCCCACTGTCTCTCTCTCTCTCTCCCCGATCCCACTCACTCTCTCTCTCTCTCTCCCCGACCCCACTCTCTCTCTCTCCCCGACCCCACTCTCTCTCTCTCCCCGACCACTCTCTCTCTCTCTCCCCGACCACTCTCTCTCTCTCCCCGACCCCACTCTCTCTCTCTCCTCGACCCCACTCTCTCTCTCTCCCCGACCCCACTCTCTCTCTCTCTCTCCCCGACCCCACTCTCACTCTCTCTCTCTCCCCGACCCCACTCTCTCTCTCTCTCTCTCCCCGACCCCACTCTCTCTCTCTCTCTCCCCGACCCCACTCTCTCTCTCTCTCTCCCCGACCCACTCTCTCTCTCTCCCCGACCCTGCTCTCTCTCCCTCCCTCCATCTCCCCTGCTCTTCCTCCCACTACCCCGTTCTCCTTCCCTCTCCCCACCACTCTCCCTCCCACTTCCCCGTTCTCCCTCCCTCTCCCCCCCTCCCTCCCATTCCCCCCAGCTCTCCCTCCCTCCCTCTCCCCCCTGCTCTCCCTCCCACTACCCCGTTCTCCTTCCCTCTCCCCACCACTCTCCCTCCCACTTCCCTGTTCTCCCTCCCTCTCCCCCCTCCCTCCCATTCCCCACTGCTCTCCCTCCCTCCCTCTCCCCCCAGCTCTCCCTCCCACTCCCCTGTTCTCCCTCCCTCCCCCAGCTCTCCCTCCCACTCCCCTGTTCTCCCCCTGCTCTCCCTCCCACTACCCCGTTCTCCTTCCCTCTCCCCCCTCCCTCCCATTCCCCCCTGCTCGCTCTCCCTCCCTCTCTCTCTCTCCCCTCTGCTCTCCCTCCACTTTCCCGTTCTCCCTCACTCTCTCTGTCCCTTCCACTCAACCGTTCTCCCTCCCTCTCGCTCCCTCTCTCACCCCCCGACCTCACTCTCTCTCTCTCTCTGCCCGACCCCACTCTCTCTCTCTCCCTGACCCCACTCTCTGTCTCTCTCTCACTCTCTCTCCAACCCCACTCTCTCTCTCTCTCCCCGACGCCACTCTCGCTCTCTCCCCGACCCCACTCTCTCTCTCTCTCTCTCCCCGACCCCACTCTCTCTCTCTCTCTCCCCGATCCCTCTCTCTCTCTCTCTCTCTCTCCCCGATCCCTCTCTCTCTCTCTCTCTCTCTCTTCCCGACCCCACTCTCTCTCTCTCTCCGACCTCACTCTCTCTCTCTCCCCGACCGCACTCTCTCTCTCTCTCCCCGACCCCACTCTCTATCGCTCCCCGACCCCACACTCTCTCTCTCTCCACGACCCCACTCTCTCTCTCTCTCCACGACCCCACTCTCTCTCTTTCCCCGACCCTACTCTCTCTCTCTCTCTCCCCGACCTCACTCCCTCTCTCTCCCGACCCCACTCTCTCTCTCTCCCCGTCCCGACCCCACTCTCTCTCTCTCCCCGACCTCACTCTCTCTCTCTCCCCGACCTCACTCTCTCTCTCTGCCCGACCTCACTCTCTCTCTCTCTCTCTCTCCCCGACCCCACTCTCTCTCGCTCTCCCCGACCCCACTCTCTATCGCTCCCCGACCCCACTCTCTCTCTCTCTCTCCCCGACCCCACTCTCTATCGCTCCCCGACCTCACTCTCTCTCTCTCCCCGACCCCACTCTCTCTCTCTCGCCGACCCCACTCTCTCTCTCTCGCCGACCTCACTCTCTCTCTCTCCCCGACCCCACTCTCTCTCTCTCTCCCCGACCTCACTGTCTCTCTCTCTCTCTCCCCGACCCCACTGTCTCTCTCTCTCTCTCCCCGATCCCACTCACTCTCTCTCTCTCTCTCCCCGACCCCACTCTCTCTCTCTCCCCGACCCCACTCTCTCTCTCTCCCCGACCACTCTCTCTCTCTCTCCCCGACCACTCTCTCTCTCTCCCCGACCCCACTCTCTCTCTCTCCTCGACCCCACTCTCTCTCTCTCCCCGACCCCACTCTCTCTCTCTCTCTCCCCGACCCCACTCTCTCTCTCTCTCTCCCCGACCCCACTCTCACTCTCTCTCTCTCCCCGACCCCACTCTCTCTCTCTCTCTCTCCCTGACCCCACTCTCTCTCTCTCTCTCCCCGACCCCACTCTCTCTCTCTCCCCGACCCTACTCTCTCTCCCTCCCTCCCTCCCTCTACCCCGTTCTCCTTCCCTCTCCCCACCACTCTCCCTCCCACTTCCCCGTTCTCCCTCCCATTCCCCCCTACTCTCTCTCCCTCCCTCCATCTCCCCCTGCTCTCCCTCCCACTACCCCGTTCTCCTTCCCTCTCCCCCCTCCCTCCCATTCCCCCCTGCTCGCTCTCCCTCCCTCTCTCTCTCTCCCCTCTGCTCTCCCTCCCACTTTCCCGTTCTCCCTCACTCTCTCTGTCCTTCCACTCAACCGTTCTCCCTCCCTCTCGCTCCCTCTCTCACCCCCCGACCTCACTCTCTCTCTCTCTCTGCCCGACCCCACTCTCTCTCTCTCCCTGACCCCACTCTCTGTCTCTCTCTCACTCTTTCTCCAACCCCACTCTCTCTCTCTCTCCCCGACGCCACTCTCGCTCTCTCCCCGACCCCACTCTCTCTCTCTCTCTCTCCCCGACCCCACTCTCTCTCTCTCTCTCCCCGATCCCTCTCTCTCTCTCTCTCTCTCTCTCCCCGATCCCTCTCTCTCTCTCTCTCTCTCTCTTCCCGACCCCACTCTCTCTCTCTCTCCGACCCCACTCTCTCTCTCTCTCCCCGACCCCACTCTCTATCGCTCCCCGACCCCACACTCTCTCTCTCTCCATGACCCCACTCTCTCTCTCTCTCTCCACGACCTCACTCTCTCTCTTTCCCCGACCCTACTCTCTCTCTCTCTCTCCCCGACCTCACTCTCTCTCTCTCCCCGACCCCACTCTCTCTCTCCCCGACCCCACTCTCTCTCTCTCCCCGACCTCACTCTCTCTCTCTCTCTCTCTCCCCGACCCCACTCTCTCTCTCTCTCCCCGACCCCACTCTCTATCGCTCCCCGACCCCACTCTCTCACTCTCTCTCCCCGACCCCACTCTCTCTCTCTCGCCGACATCACTCTCTCTCTCTCTCTCTCCCCGACCTCACTCTCTCTCTCTCTCTCCCCGACCTCACTCTCTCTCTCTCTCTCCCCGACCTCACTCTCTCTCTCTCTCTCCCCGACCTCTCTCTCTCTCTCCCCGACCCAACTCTCTCTCTCCCCGACCCCACTCTCTCTCTCCCCGACCCCACTCTCTCTCTCTCTCTCTCCCCGACCTCACTCTCTCTCTCTCCCCGACCTCACTCTCTCTCTCTCTCTCTCTCTCCCCGACCTCACTCTCTCTCTCTCTCTCCCCGACCTCACTCTCTCTCTCTCTCTCTCCGACCTCACTCTCTCTCTCCCCGACCCCTCTCTCTCTCTCTCTCTCTCTCCCCGACCTCACTCTCTCTCTCTCCTCGACCCCACTCTCTCTCTCTCCCCGAAGCCACTCTCTCTCTCTCTCTCCCCGACCCCACTCTCTCTCTCTCGCCTCGACCCCACTCTCTCTCTCTCCCCGACCTCACTCTCTCTCTCTCTCTCCCCGACCCCATTCTCTCTCTCTCTCTCCCCGACCTCACTCTCTCTCTCTCTCTCCCCGACCCCACTGTCTCTCTCTCTCTCTCCCCGATCCCACTCACTCTCTCTCTCTCTGTCCCCGACCCCACTCTCTCTCTCTCCCCGACCCCACTCTCTCTCTCTCCCCGACCACTCTCTCTCTCTCCCCGACCCCACTCTCTCTCTCTCCTCGACCCCACTCTCTCTCTCTCCCCGACCCCACTCTCTCTCTCTCTCTCTCCCCGACCCCACTCTCTCTCTCTCTCCCCGACCCCACTCTCTCTCTCTCTCTCCCCGACCCCACTCTCACGCTCTCTCTCTCCCCGACCTCACTCTCTCTCCCTCCCCGACCCCACTCTCTCTCTCTCCCCGACCCCACTATCTCTCTCTCTCTCTCCCCGACCCCACTGTCTCTCTCTCTCTCTCCCCGATCCCACTCACTCTCTCTCTCTCTGTCCCCGACCCCACTCTCTCTCTCTCCCCGACCCCACTCTCTCTCTCTCTCCCCGACCACTCTTCTCTCTCCCCGACCCCACTCTCTCTCTCTCCTCGACCCCACTCTCTCTCTCTCCCCGACCCCACTCTCTCTCTCTCTCTCCCCGACCCCACTCTCTCTCTCTCTCTCCCCGACCCCACTCTCTCTCTCTCTCTCCCCGACCCCACTCTCACGCTCTCTCTCTCCCCGACCCCACTCTCTCTCTCTCTCTCTCCCCGACCCCACTCTCTCTCTCTCTCTCTCCCCGACCCCACTCTCTCTCTCTCTCTCCCCGACCCCACTCTCTCTCTCTCTCTCCCCGACCCCACTCTCTCTCTCTCCCTCCCTCCCTCTACCCCCGTTCTCCTTCCCTCTCCCCACCACTCTCCCTCCCACTTCCCCGTTCTCCCTCCCTCTCCCCCCTCCCTCCCATTCCCCCCTGCTCTCCCTCCCTCCCTCTCCCCCCTGCTCTCCCTCCCACTACCCCGTTCTCCTTCCCTCTCCCCACCACTCTCCCTCCCACTTCCCCGTTCTCCCTCCCTCTCCCCCCTCCCTCCCATTCCCCACTGCTCTCCCTCCCTCCCTCTCCCCCCAGCTCTCCCTCCCACTCCCCTGTTCTCCCTCCCTCCCCCCAGCTCTCCCTCCCACTCCCCTGTTCTCCCCCCTGCTCTCCCTCCCACTACCCCGTTCTCCTTCCCTCTCCGCCCTCCCTCCCATTCCCCCTGCTCGCTCTCCCTCCCTCTCTCTCTCTCCCCTCTGCTCTCCCTCCCACTTTCCCGTTCTCCCTCACTCTCTCTGTCCCTTCCACTCAACCGTTCTCCCTCCCTCTCGCTCCCTCTCTCACCCCCCGACCTCACTCTCTCTCTCTCTCTGCCCGACCCCACTCTCTCTCTCTCTCTCTCCCTGACCGCACTCTCTGTCTCTCTCTCACTCTCTCTCCAACCCCACTCTCTCTCTCTCTCCCCGACGCCACTCTCGCTCTCTCCCCGACCCCACTCTCTCTCTCTCTCTCTCCCCGACCCCACTCTCTCTCTCTCTCTCCCCGATCCCTCTCTCTCTCTCTCTCTCTCTCTCTCTTCCCGACCCCACTCTCTCTCTCTCTCCGACCTCACTCTCTCTCTCTCCCCGACCCCACTCTCTCTCTCTCTCCCCGACCCCACTCTCTATCGCTCCCCGACCCCACACTCTCTCTCTCTCCACGACCCCACTCTCTCTCTCCTCGACCCCACTCTCTCTCTTTCCCCGACCCTACTCTCTCTCTCTCTCTCCCCGACCCCACTCTCTCTCTCCCCGACCCCACTCTCTCTCTCTCCCCGACCTCACTCTCTCTCTCTCTCTCTCCCCGACCCCACTCTCTCTCTCTCTCCCCGACCCCACTCTCTCTCTCTCTCTCCCCGACCCCACTCTCTATCGCTCCCTGACCTCACTCTCTCTCTCTCCCCGACCCCACTCTCTCTCTCTCCCCGACCCCACTCTCTCTCTCTCCCCGACCCCACTCTCTCTCTCTCTCGCCGACCCCACTCTCTCTCTCTCCCCGACCTCACTCTCTCTCTCTCCCCGACCCCGCTCTCTCTCTCTCTCCCCGACCCCACTCTCTATCGCTCCCCGACCCCACACTCTCTCTCTCTCCACGACCCCACTCTCTCTCTCTCCTCGACCCCACTCTCTCTCTTTCCCCGACCCTACTCTCTCTCTCTCTCTCCCCGAACTCACTCTCTCTCTCTCCCCGACCCCACTCTCTCTCTCTCCCCGACCCCACTCTCTCTCTCTCCCCGACACCACTCTCTCTCTCTCCCCGACACCACTCTCTCTCTCTCCCCGACCCCACTCTCTCTCACTCTCTCTCCCCGACCCCACTCTCTCTCTCTCTCTCCCCGACCCCACTCTCTCTCTCTCCCCGACCCCACTCTCTATCGCTCCCCGACCTCACTCTCTCTCTCTCCCCGACCTCACTCTCTCTCTCCCCGACCTCACTCTCTCTCTCTCCCCGACCTCACTCTCTCTTTCTCCCCGACCCCACTCTCTCTCTCCCCGACCCCACTCTCTCTCTCTCCCCGACCCCACTCTCTCTCTCTCCCCGACCCCACTCTCTCTCTCTCTCCACGACCCCACTCTCTCTCTCTCCTCGACCCCACTCTCTCTCTTTCCCCGACCCTACTCTCTCTCTCTCTCTCTCTCTCCCCGACCTCACTCTCTCTCTCTCCCCGACCCCACTCTCTCTCTCCCCGACCCCACTCTCTCTCTCTCCCCGACCCCACTCTCTCTCTCTCTCTCTCTCCCCGACCTCACTCTCTCTCTCTCTCCCCGACCCCACTCTCTCTCTCTCTCCCCGACCTCACTCTCTCTCTCTCCACGACCCCACTCTATCTCTCTCCTCGACCCCACTCTCTCTCTTTCCCCGACCCTACTCTCTCTCTCTCTCTCCCCGACCTCACTCTCTATCGCTCCCCGATCCCACTCTCTCTCTCTCTCTCCCCGACCCCACTCTCTCTCTCTCTCTCCCCGACCCCACTCTCTATCGCTCCCCGATCCCACACTCTCTCTCTCTCCACGACCCCACTCTCTCTCTCTCCCCGACCCTACTCTCTCTCTCTCTCCACGACCCCACTCTCTCTCTCTCCCCGACCCCACTCTCTCTCTCTCTCTCCCCGACCTCACTCTCTCTCTCTCTCCCCGACCCCACTCTCTCTCTCTCTCCCCGACCCCACTGTCTCTCTCTCTCCCCGACCCCACCCTCTCTCTCTCTCCACCACCCCACTCTCTCTCTCTCCTCGACCCCACTCTCTCTCTTTCCCCGACCCCACTCTCTCTCTCTCCTCGACCCCACTCTCTCTCTCTCCCCGACCTCACTCTCTCTCTCTCTCTCCCCGTCCCCACTCTCTCTCTCTCCCCGACCTCACTCTCTCTCTCTCCCTGACCCCACTCTCTCTCTCTCTCTCCCCGACCCCACTCTCTCTCTCTCTCCCCGACCCCACTCTCTCTCTCTCTCTCCCCGACCCCACTCTCTCTCTCTCTCCTCGACCCCACTCTCTCTCTCTCCCCGACCCCACTCTCTCTCTCTCCCCGACCCCACTCTCTCTCTCTCTCTCCCTGACCGCACTCTCTGTCTCTCTCTCACTCTCTCTCCAACCCCACTCTCTCTCTCTCTCCCCGACGCCACTCTCGCTCTCTCCCCGACCCCACTCTCTCTCTCTCTCTCTCCCCGACCCCACTCTCTCTCTCTCTCTCCCCGATCCCTCTCTCTCTCTCTCTCTCTCTCTCTCTTCCCGACCCCACTCTCTCTCTCTCTCCGACCTCACTCTCTCTCTCTCCCCGACCCCACTCTCTCTCTCTCTCCCCGACCCCACTCTCTATCGCTCCCCGACCCCACACTCTCTCTCTCTCCACGACCCCACTCTCTCTCTCTCCTCGACCCCACTCTCTCTCTTTCCCCGACCCTACTCTCTCTCTCTCTCTCCCCGACCCCACTCTCTCTCTCCCCGACCCCACTCTCTCTCTCTCCCCGACCTCACTCTCTCTCTCTCTCTCTCTCCCCGACCCCACTCTCTCTCTCTCTCCCCGACCCCACTCTCTCTCTCTCTCTCCCCGACCCCACTCTCTATCGCTCCCTGACCTCACTCTCTCTCTCTCCCCGACCCCACTCTCTCTCTCTCCCCGACCCCACTCTCTCTCTCTCCCCGACCCCACTCTCTCTCTCTCTCGCCGACCCCACTCTCTCTCTCTCCCCGACCTCACTCTCTCTCTCTCCCCGACCCCGCTCTCTCTCTCTCTCCCCGACCCCACTCTCTATCGCTCCCCGACCCCACACTCTCTCTCTCTCCACGACCCCACTCTCTCTCTCTCCTCGACCCCACTCTCTCTCTTTCCCCGACCCTACTCTCTCTCTCTCTCTCCCCGAACTCACTCTCTCTCTCTCCCCGACCCCACTCTCTCTCTCTCCCCGACCCCACTCTCTCTCTCTCCCCGACATCACTCTCTCTCTCTCCCCGACCCCACTCTCTCTCACTCTCTCTCCCCGACCCCACTCTCTCTCTCTCTCTCCCCGACCCCACTCTCTCTCTCTCCCCGACCCCACTCTCTATCGCTCCCCGACCTCACTCTCTCTCTCTCCCCGACCTCACTCTCTCTCTCCCCGACCTCACTCTCCCTCTCTCCCCGACCTCACTCTCTCTTTCTCCCCGACCCCACTCTCTCTCTCCCCGACCCCACTCTCTCTCTCTCCCCGACCCCACTCTCTCTCTCTCCCCGACCCCACTCTCTCTCTCTCTCCACGACCCCACTCTCTCTCTCTCCTCGACCCCACTCTCTCTCTTTCCCCGACCCTACTCTCTCTCTCTCTCTCTCTCTCCCCGACCTCACTCTCTCTCTCTCCCCGACCCCACTCTCTCTCTCTCCCCGACCCCACTCTCTCTCTCTCCCCGACCCCACTCTCTCTCTCTCTCTCTCTCCCCGACCTCACTCTCTCTCTCTCTCCCCGACCGCACTCTCTCTCTCTCTCCCCGACCTCACTCTCTCTCTCTCCACGACCCCACTCTATCTCTCTCCTCGACCCCACTCTCTCTCTTTCCCCGACCCTACTCTCTCTCTCTCTCTCCCCGACCTCACTCTCTATCGCTCCCCGATCCCACTCTCTCTCTCTCTCTCCCCGACCCCACTCTCTCTCTCTCTCTCCCCGACCCCACTCTCTATCGCTCCCCGATCCCACACTCTCTCTCTCTCCACGACCCCACTCTCTCTCTCTCCCCGACCCTACTCTCTCTCTCTCTCCACGACCCCACTCTCTCTCTCTCCCCGACCCCACTCTCTCTCTCTCTCTCCCCGACCTCACTCTCTCTCTCTCTCCCCGACCCCACTCTCTCTCTCTCTCCCCGACCCCACTCTCTCTCTCTCTCCCCGACCCCACCCTCTCTCTCTCTCCACCACCCCACTCTCTCTCTCTCCTCGACCCCACTCTCTCTCTTTCCCCGACCCCACTCTCTCTCTCTCCTCGACCCCACTCTCTCTCTCTCCCCGACCTCACTCTCTCTCTCTCTCTCCCCGTCCCCACTCTCTCTCTCTCCCCGACCTCACTCTCTCTCTCTCCCTGACCCCACTCTCTCTCTCTCTCTCCCCGACCCCACTCTCTCTCTCTCTCCCCGACCCCACTCTCTCTCTCTCTCTCCCCGACCCCACTCTCTCTCTCTCTCCTCGACCCCACTCTCTCTCTCTCCCCGACCCCACTCTCTCTCTCTCTCTCCCCGACCCCACTCTCTCTCTCTCTCCCCGACCCCACTCTCTCTCTCTCTCCCCGACCCCACTCTCTCTCTCTCTCCCCGACCCCACTCTCTCTCTCTCCCCGACCCCACTCTCTCTCTCTCTCTCCCCGACCCCACTCTCTCTCTCTCTCCCCGACCTCACTCTCTCTCTCGCTCCCTGACCTCACTCTCTCTCTCTCTCTCCCCGACCCCACTCTCTCTCTCTCTCCCCGACCTCACTCTCTCTCTCTCTCCCCGACCTCACTCTCTCTCTCTCTCCCCGACCCCACTCTCTCTCTCTCTCTCCCCGACCTCACTCTCTCTCTCTCTCCCCGACCTCACTCTCTCTCTCTCTCTCCCCGACCTCACTCTCTCTCTCCCCGACTCCACTCTCTCTCTCTCTCTCTCTCCCCGACCTCACTCTCTCTCGCTCCCCGACCTCACTCTCTCTCTCTCTCTTCCCGACCCCACTCTCTCTCTCTCTCCCCGACCTCACTCTCTCTCTCTCTCCCCGACCTCACTGTCTCTCTCTCCCCGACCCCACTCTCACTCTCTCTCTCCCCGACCTCACTCTCTCTCTCTCCCCGACCTCACTCTCTCTCTCTCCCCGACCTCACTCTCTCTCTCTCTCTCCCCGACCTCACTCTCTCTCTCTCTCTCCCCGACCTCACTCTCTCTCTCTCTCTCCCCGACCTCACTCTCTCTCTCTCTCTCCCCGACCTCACTCTCTCTCTCTCTCTCCCCGACCTCACTCTCTCTCTCCCCGACCCCACTCTCTCTCTCTCTCTCTCTCCCCGACCTCACTCTCTCTCTCTCCCCGACCTCACTCTCTCTCTCTCTCTCTCCCCGACCTCACTCTCTCTCTCCCCGACCCCTCTCTCTCTCTCTCTCTCTCCCCGACCTCACTCTCTCTCTCTCCTCGACCCCACTCTCTCTCTCTCCCCGACCCCACTCTCTCTCTCTCTCTCCCCGACCCCACTCTCTCTCTCTCTCTCCCCGACCCCACTCTCTCTCTCTCTCTCCCCGACCTCACTCTCTCTCTCTCTCCCCGACCTCACTCTCTCTCTCTCTCTCCCCGACCTCACTCTCTCTCTCCCCGACCCCACTCTCTCTCTCTCCCCTACCTCACTCTCTCTCTCTCTCTCCCCGACCCCACTCTCTCTCTCCCCGACCTCACTCTCTCTCTCTCTCTCCCCGACCTCACTCTCTCTCTCTCCCCGACCTCACTCTCTCTCTCCCCGACCCCACTCTCTCTCTCTCTCTCTCTCCCCGACCTCACTCTCTCTCTCTCCCCGACCTCACTCTCTCTCTCTCTCTCCCCGACCTCACTCTCTCTCTCCCCGACCCCTCTCTCTCTCTCTCTCTCTCTCTCCCCGACCTCACTCTCTCTCTCTCCTCGACCCCACTCTCTCTCTCTCTCCCCGACCCCACTCTCTCTCTCTCTCCCCGACCCCACTCTCTCTCTCTCTCCCCGACCTCACTCTCTCTCTCCCCGACCCCACTCTCTCTCTCTCTCCCCGACCTCACTCTCTCTCTCTCTCCCCGACCTCACTCTCTCTCTCTCTCTCCCCGACCTCACTCTCTCTCTCTCTCTCCCCGACCCCACTCCCTCTCTCTCTCTCCCCGACCTCACTCTCTCTCTCTCCCCGACCTCACTCTCTCTCTCTCCCCGACCCCACTCTCTCTCTCCCCGACCCCACTCTCTCTCTCTCTCTCCCCGACCTCACTCTCTCTCTCCCCGACCCCACTCTCTCTCTCTCTCCCCGACCTCACTCTCTCTCTCTCTCCCCGACCTCACTCTCTCTCTCTCTCTCCCTGACCTCACTCTCTCTCTCCCCGACCCCTCTCTCTCTCTCCCCGACCCCACTCTCTCTCTCTCCCCGACCCCACTCTCTCTCTCTCTCCCCGACCCCACTCTCTCTCTCTCTCCCCGACCCCACTCTCTCTCTCTCCCCGACCTCACTCTCTCTCTCCCCGACCCCACTCTCTCTCTCTCTCC
>NW_027141173.1:0-20000 GCF_036365525.1 Heterodontus francisci | reverse complement strand
CAGTGCAGCAGTCCCTCAGTACTGACCCTCCGACAGTGCAGCACTCCCACAGTACTGACCCTCCGACAGTGCAGCACTCCCCCAGTACTGACCCTCCGACAGTGCAGCACTCCATCAGTACTGACCCTCCGACAGTGCAGCACTCCCCCAGTACTGACCCTCCGACAGTGCAGCACTCCCCCAGTACTGACCCTCCGACAGTGCAGCACTCCCTCAGTACTGACCCTCCGACAGTGCAGCACTCCCTCAGTACAGACCCTCCGACAGTGCAGCACTCCCCCAGTACTGACCCTCCGACAGTGCAGCACTCCCTCAGTACTGACCCTCCGACAGTGCAGCACTCCATCAATTACATTTACAGCTCAACATATTCTGTGTGACATTACCTGCATGTTCGTCATGAGGAAGAGGATTCCTCCAACTGCAATAAGGGAGAGTGCAGGGAACAGCAAAGCGGCAAAAGCTGTGACAGATGGAGGAGAGGGTGTGAGTGTGAGAAAGAAATTGCATTAAAACAGTGCGGCCCTCCCTCCCTACTGGCACATAGAGTGTCAGAGTGGATTATGGGATTCATCCCTCTGGAGTGGGAATCGATCCCTGCCCATCACACTGAGAGGTGAGAGAGAGAGTGATAAGGACCAGTCACATAAATAATACACTACTGCACCCTGGATTATTAGTCCATTAACATAACACCCTACACTACTGTACCCTGGATTATTAGTCCATTAACATAACACCCTACACTACTGTACCCTGGATTATTAGTCCAGTAACATAACACCCTACACTACTGTACCCTGGATTATTAGTCCAGTAACATAACACCCTACACTACTGTACCCTGGATTATTAGTCCAGTAACAGAACACCCTACACTACTGTACCCTGGATTATTAGTCCAGTAACATAACACCCTACACTACTGTACCCTGGATTATTAGTCCAGTAACAGAACACCCTACACTACTGTACCCTGGATTATTAGTCCAGTAACAGAACACCCTACACTACTGTACCCTGGATTATTAGTCCAGTGACATAACACTCTACACTACTGTACCCTGGATTATTAGTCCAGTAACATAACACCCTACACTACTGTACCCTGGATTATTAGTCCAGTAACATAACACCCTACACTACTGTACCCTGGATTATTAGTCCAGTAACATAACACCCTACACTACTGTACCCTGGATTATTAGTCCAGTAACATAACACCCTACACTACTGTACCCTGGATTATTAGTCCAGTAACAGAACACCCTACACTACTGTACCCTGGATTATTAGTCCAGTAACATAACACCCTACACTACTGTACCCTGGATTATTAGTCCAGTAACATAACACCCTACACTACTGTACCCTGGATTATTAGTCCAGTAACAGAACACCCTACACTACTGTACCCTGGATTATTAGTCCAGTGACATAACACTCTACACTACTGTACCCTGGATTATTAGTCCAGTAACATAACACCCTACACTACTGTACCCGGGATTATTAGTCCATTAACATAACACCCTACACTACTGTACCCGGGATTATTAGTCCAGTAACATAACACCCTACACTACTGTACCCGGGATTATTAGTCCATTAACATAACACCCTACACTACTGTACCCTGGATTATTAGTCCAGTAACAGAACACCCTACACTACTGTACCCTGGATTATTAGTCCAGTAACATAACACCCTACACTACTGTACCCTGGATTATTAGTCCAGTAACATAACACCCTACACTTCTGTACCCTGGATTATTAGTCCAGTAACATAACACCCTACACTACTGTACCCTGGATTATTAGTCCAATAACATAACACCCTACACTACTGTACCCTGGATTATTAGTCCATTAACATAACACCCTACACTACTGTACCCTGGATTATTAGTCCAGTAACAGAACACCCTACACTACTGTACCCTGGATTATTAGTCCAGTAACATAACACCCTACACTACTGTACCCTGGATTATTAGTCCAGTAACATAACACCCTACACTTCTGTACCCTGGATTATTAGTCCAGTAACATAACACCCTACACTACTGTACCCTGGATTATTAGTCCAATAACATAACACCCTACACTACTGTACCCTGGATTATTAGTTCAGTAACATAACACCCTACACTACTGTACCCTGGATTATTAGTCCAATAACATAACACCCTACACTACTGTACCCTGGATTATTAGTCCAGTAACATAACACCCTACACTACTGTACCCTGGATTATTAGTCCAGTAACATAACACCCTACACTACTGTACCCTGGATTATTAGTCCAGTAACATAACACCCTACACTACTGTACTCTGGATTATTAGTCCAGTAACATAACACCCTCCACTACTGTACCCTGGATTATTAGTCCAGTAACATAACACCCTACACTACTGTACCCTGGATTATTAGTCCAGTAACATAACACCCTGCACTACTGTACCCTGGATTATTAGTCCAATAACATAACACCCTACACTACTGTACCCTGGATTATTAGTCCAGTAACATAACACCCTACACTACTGTACCCTGGATTATTAGTCCAGTAACATAACAACCTACACTACTGTACCCTGGATTGTTAGTCCAATAACATAACACCCTACACTACTGTACCCTGGATTGTTAGTCCAATAACATAACACCCTACACTACTGTACCCTGGATTATTAGTCCAATAACATAACACCCTACACTACTGTACCCTGGATTATTAGTCCAGTAACATAACACCCTACACTACTGTACCCTGGATTATTAGTCCAGTAACATAACACCCGACACTACTGTACCCTGGATTATTAGTCCAGTAACATAACACCCGACACTACTGTACCCTGGATTATTAGTCCAGTAACATAACACCCTACACTACTGTACCCTGGATTATTAGTCCAGTAACATAACACCCTACACTACTGTACCCTGGATTATTAGTCCAGTAACATAACACCCTACACTACTGTACCCTGGATTATTAGTCCAGTAACATAACACCCTACACTACTGTACCCTGGATTATTAGTCCAATAACATAACACCCTACACTACTGTACCCTGGATTATTAGTCCATTAACAGAACACCCTACACTACTGTACCCTGGATTATTAGTCCATTAACAGAACACCCTACACTACTGTACCCTGGATTATTAGTCCAGTAACAGAACACCCTACACTACTGTACCCTGGATTATTAGTCCAGTAACAGAACACCCTACACTACTGTACCCTGGATTATTAGTCCAGTAACAGAACACCCTACACTACTGTACCCTGGATTATTAGTCCAGTAACAGAACACCCTACACTACTGTACCCTGGATTATTAGTCCAGTAACAGAACACCCTACACTACTGTACCCTGGATTATTAGTCCAGTAACAGAACACCCTACACTACTGTACCCTGGATTATTAGTCCAGTAACATAACACCCTACACCACTGTACCCTGGATTATTAGTCCAATAACATAACACCCTACACTACTGTACCCTGGATTATTAGTCCAGTAACATAACACCCTACACTACTGTACCCTGGATTATTAGTCCAGTAACAGAACACCCTACACTACTGTACCCTGGATTATTAGTCCAGTAACATAACACCCTACACTACTGTACCCTGGATTATTAGTCCAGTAACAGAACACCCTACACTACTGTACCCTGGATTATTAGTCCAGTAACATAACACCCTACACTACTGTACCCTGGATTATTAGTCCAGTAACATAACACCCTACACTACTGTACCCTGGATTATTAGTCCATTAACAGAACACCCTACACTACTGTACCCTGGATTATTAGTCCAGTAACAGAACACCCTACACTACTGTACCCTGGATTATTAGTCCAGTAACAGAACACCCTACACTACTGTACCCTGGATTATTAGTCCAATAACATAACACCCTACACTACTGTACCCTGGATTATTAGTCCAGTAACAGAACACCCTACACTACTGTACCCTGGATTATTAGTCCAGTAACAGAACACCCTACACTACTGTACCCTGGATTATTAGTCCAATAACATAACACCCTACACTACTGTACCCTGGATTATTAGTCCAGTAACAGAACACCCTACACTACTGTACCCTGGATTATTAGTCCAGTAACAGAACACCCTACACTACTGTACCCTGGATTATTAGTCCAATAACATAACACCCTACACTACTGTACCCTGGATTATTATTCCATTAACATAACACCCTACACTACTGTACCCCGGATTATTAGTCCAGTAACATAACACCCTACACTACTGTACCCTGGATTATTATTCCATTAACATAACACCCTACACTACTGTACCCCGGATTATTAGTCCAGTAACATAACACCCTACACTACTGTACCCCGGATTATTAGTCCAGTAACAGAACACCCTACACTACTGTACCCTGGATTATTAGTCCAGTAACATAACACCCTACACTACTGTACCCTGGATTATTAGTCCAGTAACAGAACACCCTACACTACTGTACCCTGGATTATTAGTCCAGTGACATAACACCCTACACTACTGTACCCTGGATTATTAGTCCAGTAACATAACACCCTACACTACTGTACCCTGGATTATTAGTCCAGTAACATAACACCCTACACTACTGTACCCCGGATTATTAGTCCAGTAACAGAACACCCTACACTACTGTACCCTGGATTATTAGTCCAGTAACAGAACACCCTACACTACTGTACCCTGGATTATTAGTCCAGTAACAGAACACCCTACACTACTGTACCCTGGATTATTAGTCCAGTGACATAACACCCTACACTACTGTACCCTGGATTATTAGTCCAGTAACATAACACCCTACACTACTGTACCCTGGATTATTAGTCCAGTAACATAACACCCTACACTACTGTACCCCGGATTATTAGTCCAGTAACAGAACACCCTACACTACTGTACCCTGGATTATTAGTCCAGTAACAGAACACCCTACACTACTGTACCCTGGATTATTAGTCCAGTAACATAACACCCTACACTACTGTACCCTGGATTATTAGTCCAGTAACAGAACACCCTACACTACTGTACCCTGGATTATTAGTCCAGTAACAGAACACCCTACACTACTGTACCCTGGATTATTAGTCCAGTAACAGAACACCCTACACTACTGTACCCTGGATTATTAGTCCAGTAACAGAACACCCTACACTACTGTACCCTGGATTATTAGTCCAGTAACAGAACACCCTACACTACTGTACCCTGGATTATTAGTCCAGTAACATAACACCCGACACTACTGTACTCTGGATTATTAGTCCAGTAACATAACACCCTACACTACTGTACCCTGGATTATTAGTCCAGTAACATAACACCCTACACTACTGTACCCTGGATTATTAGTCCAGTAACAGAACACCCTACACTACTGTACCCTGGATTATTAGTCCAGTAACATAACACCCTACACTACTGTACCCTGGATTATTAGTCCAGTAACAGAACACCCTACACTACTGTACCCTGGATTATTAGTCCAGTAACAGAACACCCTACACTACTGTACCCTGGATTATTAGTCCAGTAACAGAACACCCTACACTACTGTACCCTGGATTATTAGTCCAGTAACAGAACACCCTACACTACTGTACCCTGGATTATTAGTCCAGTAACATAACACCCTACACTACTGTACCCTGGATTATTAGTCCAGTAACAGAACACCCTACACTACTGTACCCTGGATTATTAGTCCAGTAACAGAACACCCTACACTACTGTACCCTGGATTATTAGTCCAGTAACAGAACACCCTACACTACTGTACCCTGGATTATTAGTCCAGTAACAGAACACCCTACACTACTGTACCCTGGATTATTAGTCCATTAACATAACACCCTACACTACTATACCCTGGATTATTAGTCCATTAACATAACACCCTACACTACTGTACCCTGGATTATTAGTCCAGTAACATAACACCCTACACTACTGTACCCTGGATTATTAGTCCATTAACAGAACACCCTACACTACTGTACCCTGGATTATTAGTCCATTAACAGAACACCCTACACTACTGTACCCTGGATTATTAGTCCAGTAACAGAACACCCTACACTACTGTACCCTGGATTATTAGTCCATTAACAGAACACCCTACACTACTGTACCCTGGATTATTAGTCCATTAACAGAACACCCTACACTACTGTACCCTGGATTATTAGTCCATTAACAGAACACCCTACACTACTGTACCCTGGATTATTAGTCCAGTAACAGAACACCCTACACTACTGTACCCTGGATTATTAGTCCAGTAACATAACACCCTACACTACTGTACCCTGGATTATTAGTCCATTAACAGAACACCCTACACTACTGTACCCTGGATTATTAGTCCAGTAACAGAACACCCTACACTACTGTACCCTGGATTATTAGTCCAATAACAGAACACCCTACACTACTGTACACTGGATTATTAGTCCAGTAACAGAACACCCTACACTACTGTACACTGGATTATTAGTCCAGTAACAGAACACCCTACACTACTGTACCCTGGATTATTAGTCCAATAACAGAACACCCTACACTACTGTACCCTGGATTATTAGTCCAGTAACAGAACACCCTACACTACTGTACCCTGGATTATTAGTCCAGTAACATAACACCCTACACTACTGTACCCTGGATTATTAGTCCAGTAACATAACACCCTACACTACTGTACCCTGGATTATTAGTCCATTAACAGAACACCCTACACTACTGTACCCTGGATTATTAGTCCAGTAACAGAACACCCTACACTACTGTACCCTGGATTATTAGTCCAGTAACAGAACACCCTACACTACTGTACCCTGGATTATTAGTCCAGTAACAGAACACCCTACACTACTGTACCCTGGATTATTAGTCCAGTAACAGAACACCCTACACTACTGTACCCTGGATTATTAGTCCATTAACATAACACCCTACACTACTGTACCCTGGATTATTAGTCCAGTAACAGAACACCCTACACTACTGTACCCTGGATTATTAGTCCAGTAACATAACACCCTACACTACTGTACCCTGGATTATTAGTCCAGTAACAGAACACCCTACACTACTGTACCCTGGATTATTAGTCCAGTAACATAACACCCTACACTACTGTACCCTCGATTATTAGTCCAATAACATAACACCCTACACTACTGTACCCTGGATTATTATTCCATTAACATAACACCCTACACTACTGTACCCCGGATTATTAGTCCAGTAACATAACACCCTACACTACTGTACCCTGGATTATTAGTCCAGTAACATAACACCCTACACTACTGTACCCCGGATTATTAGTCCAGTAACATAACACCCTACACTACTGTACCCCGGATTATTAGTCCAGTAACATAACACCCTACACTACTGTACCCCGGATTATTAGTCCAATAACATAACACCCTACACTACTGTACCCTGGATTATTAGTCCAGTAACATAACACCCTACACTACTGTACCCCGGATTATTAGTCCAGTAACATAACACCCTACACTACTGTACCCTGGATTATTAGTCCAGTAACATAACACCCTACACTACTGTACCCTGGATTATTAGTCCAGTAACATAACACCCTACACTACTGTACCCTGGATTATTAGTCCAGTAACATAACACCCTACACTACTGTACCCTGGAATATTAGTCCAGTAACATAACACCCTACACTACTGTACCCTGGATTATTAGTCCAATAACATAACACCCTACACTACTGTACCCTGGATTATTAGTCCAATAACATAACACCCTACACTACTGTACCCTGGATTATTAGTCCAGTAACATAACACCCTACACTACTGTACCCTGGATTATTAGTCCATTAACATAACACCCTACACTACTGTACCCTGGATTATTAGTCCAGTAACATAACACCCTACACTACTGTACCCTGGATGACTAGTCCAATAACATAACACCCTACACTACTGTACCCTGGATTATTAGTCCAATAACATAACACCCTACACTACTGTACCCTGGATTATTAGTCCATTAACATAACACCCTACACTACTGTACCCTGGATTATTAGTCCAATAATATAACACCCTACACTACTGTACCCTGGATTATTAGTCCAGTAACATAACACCCTACACTACTGTACCCTGGATTATTAGTCCATTAACATAACACCCTACACTACTGTACCCTGGATTATTAGTCCATTAACATAACACCCTACACTACTGTACCCTGGATTATTAGTCCAATAACATAACACCCTACACTACTGTACCCTGGATTGTTAGTCCAATAACATAACACCCTACACTACTGTACCCTGGATTGTTAGTCCATTAACATAACACCCTACACTACTGTACCCTGGATTATTAGTCCATTAACATAACACCCTACACTACTGTACCCTGGATTATTAGTCCAATAACATAACACCCTACACTACTGTACCCTGGATTATTAGTCCAATAACATAACACCCTACACTACTGTACCCTGGATTATTAGTCCAATAATATAACACCCTACACTACTGTACCCTGGATTATTAGTCCAGTAACATAACACCCTACACTACTGTACCCTGGATTATTAGTCCATTAACATAACACCCTACACTACTGTACCCTGGATTATTAGTCCATTAACATAACACCCTACACTACTGTACCCTGGATTATTAGTCCAATAACATAACACCCTACACTACTGTACCCTGGATTGTTAGTCCAATAACATAACACCCTACACTACTGTACCCTGGATTGTTAGTCCATTAACATAACACCCTACACTACTGTACCCTGGATTATTAGTCCATTAACATAACACCCTACACTACTGTACCCTGGATTATTAGTCCAATAACATAACACCCTACACTACTGTACCCTGGATTATTAGTCCAATAACATAACACCCTACACTACTGTACCCTGGATTATTAGTCCAATAATATAACACCCTACACTACTGTACCCTGGATTATTAGTCCAGTAACATAACACCCTACACTACTGTACCCTGGATTATTAGTCCATTAACATAACACCCTACACTACTGTACCCTGGATTATTAGTCCATTAACATAACACCCTACACTACTGTACCCTGGATTATTAGTCCAGTAACATAACACCCTACTGTACTGTACCCTGGATTATTAGTCCATTAACATAACACCCTACACTACTGTACCCTGGATTATTAGTCCAGTAACATAACACCCTACACTACTGTACCCTGGATTATTAGTCCAGTAACATAACACCCTACACTACTGTACCCTGGATTATTAGTCCAATAACATAACACCCTACACTACTGTACCCTGGATTATTAGTCCAGTAACATAACACCCTACACTACTGTACCCGGGATTATTAGTCCATTAACATAACACCCTACACTACTGTACCCTGGATTATTAGTCCAGTAACATAACACCCTACACTACTGTACCCGGGATTATTAGTCCATTAACATAACACCCTACACTACTGTACCCTGGATTATTAGTCCAGTAACACAACACCCTACACTTCTGTACCCTGGATTATTAGTCCAGTAACATAACACCCTACACTACTGTACCCTGGATTATTAGTCCAGTAACAAAACACCCTACACTACTGTACCCTGGATTATTAGTCCATTAACATAACACCCTACACTACTGTACCCTGGATTATTAGACCAGTAACATAACACCCTACACTACTGTACCCTGGATTATTAGTCCAGTAACATAACACCCTACACTACTGTACCCTGGATTATTAGTCCAGTAACATAACACCCTACACTACTGTACCCTGGATTATTAGTCCAGTAACATAACACCCTACACTACTGTACCCTGGATTATTAGTCCAGTAACATAACACCCTACACTACTGTACCCTGGATTATTAGTCCAGTAACATAACACCCTACACTACTGTACCCTGGATTATTAGTCCAATAACATAACACCCTACACTACTGTACCCTGGATTATTAGTCCAGTAACATAACATCCTACACTACTGTACCCTGGATTATTAGTCCAATAACATAACACCCTACACTACTGTACCCTGGATTATTAGTCCAGTAACATAACACCCTACACTACTGTACCCTGGATTATTAGTCCAGTAACATAACATCCTACACTACTGTACCCTGGATTGTTAGTCCAATAACATAACACCCTACACTACTGTACCCTGGATTATTAGTCCATTAACATAACACCCTACACTACTGTACCCTGGATTATTAGTCCAGTGACATAACACCCTACACTACTGTACCCTGGATTGTTAGTCCAATGACATAACACCCTACACTACTGTACCCTGGATTGTTAGTCCAGTGACATAACACCCTACACTACTGTACCCTGGATTGTTAGTCCAATAACATAACACCCTACACTACTGTACCCTGGATTGTTAGTCCAATAACATAACACCCTACACTACTGTACCCTGGATTATTAGTCCAATAACATAACACCCTACACTACTGTACCCTGGATTATTAGTCCATTAACATAACACCCTACACTACTGTACCCTGGATTATTAGTCCAGTAACATAACACCCTACACTACTGTACCCTGGATTGTTAGTCCAATAACATAACACCCTACACTACTGTACCCTGGATTGTTAGTCCAGTAACATAACACCCTACACTACTGTACCCTGGATTGTTAGTCCAATAACATAACACCCTACACTACTGTACCCTGGATTGTTAGTCCAATAACATAACACCCTACACTACTGTACCCTGGATTATTAGTCCAATAACATAACACCCTGCACTACTGTCCCCTGGATTATTAGTCCAGTAACATAACACCCTACACTACTGTACCCTGGATTATTAGTCCAATAACATAACACCCTACACTACTGTACCCTGGATTATTAGTCCAATAACATAACACCCTACACTACTGTACCCTGGATGGTTAGTCCAATAACATAACACCCTACACTACTGTACCCTGGATTATTAGTCCAATAACATAACACCCTACACTACTGTACCCTGGATTGTTAGTCCAGTAACATAACACCCTACACTACTGTACCCTGGATTGTTAGTCCAATAACATAACACCCTACACTACTGTACCCTGGATTGTTAGTCCAATAACATAACACCCTACACTACTGTACCCTGGATTGTTAGTCCAATAACATAACACCCTACACTACTGTACCCTGGATTGTTAGTCCAATAACATAACACCCTACACTACTGTACCCTGGATTGTTAGTCCAATAACATAACACCCTACACTACTGTACCCTGGATTATTAGTCCAGTAACATAACACCCTGCACTACTGTACCCTGGATTGTTAGTCCAATAACATAACACCCTACACTACTGTACCCTGGATTATTAGTCCAGTAACATAACACCCTACACTACTGTACCCTGGATTATTAGTCCAGTAACATAACACCCTACACTACTGTACCCTGGATTATTAGTCCAGTAACAGAACACCCTACACTACTGTACCCTGGATTATTAGTCCAGTAACAGAACACCCTACACTACTGTACCCTGGATTATTAGGCCAGTAACAAAACACCCTACACTACTGTACCCTGGATTATTAGTCCAGTAACAGAACACCCTACACTACTGTACCCTGGATTATTAGGCCAGTAACAAAACACCCTACACTACTGTACCCTGGATTATTAGTCCAGTAACAGAACACCCTACACTACTGTACCCTGGATTATTAGTCCAGTAACATAACACCCTACACTACTGTACCCTGGATTATTAGTCCAGTAACATAACACCCTACACTACTGTACCCTGGATTATTAGTCCAGTAACAGAACACCCTACACTACTGTACCCTGGATTATTAGTCCAGTAACAGAACACCCTACACTACTGTACCCTGGATTATTAGTCCAGTAACAGAACACCCTACACTACTGTACCCTGGATTATTAGTCCAGTAACAGAACACCCTACACTACTGTACCCTGGATTATTAGTCCAGTAACAGAACACCCTACACTACTGTACCCTGGATTATTAGTCCAGTAACAGAACACCCTACACTACTGTACCCTGGATTATTAGTCCAGTAACAGAACACCCTACACTACTGTACCCTGGATTATTAGTCCAGTAACAGAACACCCTACACTACTGTACCCTGGATTATTAGTCCAGTAACAGAACACCCTACACTACTGTACCCTGGATTATTAGTCCAATAACATAACACCCTACACTACTGTACCCTGGATTATTAGTCCAGTAACATAACACCCTACACTACTGTACCCTGGATTATTAGTCCAGTAACATAACACCCTACACTACTGTACCCTGGATTATTAGTCCAGTAACAGAACACCCTACACTACTGTACCCTGGATTATTAGTCCAGTAACAGAACACCCTACACTACGGTACCCTGGATTATTAGTCCAGTAACAGAACACCCTACACTACTGTACCCTGGATTATTAGTCCAGTAACAGAACACCCTACACTACTGTACCCTGGATTATTAGTCCAGTAACAGAACACCCTACACTACTGTACCCTGGATTATTAGGCCAGTAACAGAACACCCTACACTACTGTACCCTGGATTATTAGGCCAGTAACAGAACACCCTACACTACTGTACCCTGGATTATTAGTCCAGTAACAGAACACCCTACACTACTGTACCCTGGATTATTAGTCCAGTAACAGAACACCCTACACTACTGTACCCTGGATTATTAGTCCAGTAACAGAACACCCTACACTACTGTACCCTGGATTATTAGTCCAGTAACAGAACACCCTACACTACTGTACCCTGGATTATTAGTCCAATAACATAACACCCTACACTACTGTACCCTGGATTATTAGTCCAGTAACAGAACACCCTACACTACTGTACCCTGGATTATTAGTCCAGTAACAGAACACCCTACACTACTGTACCCTGGATTATTAGTCCAGTAACAGAACACCCTACACTACTGTACCCTGGATTATTAGTCCAGTAACAGAACACCCTACACTACTGTACCCTGGATTATTAGTCCAATAACATAACACCCTACACTACTGTACCCTGGATTATTAGTCCAGTAACAGAACACCCTACACTACTGTACCCTGGATTATTAGTCCAGTAACAGAACACCCTACACTACTGTACCCTGGATTATTAGTCCAATAACATAACACCCTACACTACTGTACCCTGGATTATTAGTCCAATAACATAACACCCTACACTACTGTACCCTGGATTATTAGTCCAGTAACAGAACACCCTACACTACTGTACCCTGGATTATTAGTCCAGAAACATAACACCCTACACTACTGTACCCTGGATTATTAGTCCATTAACATAACACCCTACACTACTGTACCCTGGATTATTAGTCCAGTAACAGAACACCCTACACTACTGTACCCTGGATTATTAGTCCAGTAACAGAACACCCTACACTACTGTACCCTGGATTATTAGTCCAGTAACAGAACACCCTACACTACTGTACCCTGGATTATTAGTCCAGAAACATAACACCCTACACTACTGTACCCTGGATTATTAGTCCATTAACATAACACCCTACACTACTGTACCCTGGATTATTAGTCCAGTAACAGAACACCCTACACTACTGTACCCTGGATTATTAGTCCAGTAACATAACACCCTACACTACTGTACCCTGGATTATTAGTCCAGTAACAGAACACCCTACACTACTGTACCCTGGATTATTAGTCCAGTAACAGAACACCCTACACTACTGTACCCTGGATTATTAGTCCAGTAACAGAACACCCTACACAACTGTACCCTGGATTATTAGTCCAGTAACAGAACACCCTACACTACTGTACCCTGGATTATTAGTCCAGTAACATAACACCCTACACTACTGTACCCTGGATTATTAGTCCAGTAACATAACACCCTACACTACTGTACCCTGGATTATTAGTCCAGTAACATAACACCCTACACTACTGTACCCTGGATTATTAGTCCAGTAACAGAACACCCTACACTACTGTACCCTGGATTATTAGTCCAGTAACAGAACCCCTACACTACTGTACCCTGGATTATTAGTCCAGTAACAGAACACCCTACACTACTGACTGAACCCTGGATTATTAGTCCAGTAACATAACACCCTACACTACTGTCTACCCTGGATTATTAGTCCAGTAACATAACACCCTACACTACTGTACCCTGGATTATTAGTCCAGTAACAGAACACCCTACACTACTGTACCCTGGATATCAGTAACCCTACGTACCCTGAACCTACCCTACACTACTGTACCCTGGATTATTAGTCCAGTAACATAACACCCTACACTACTGTACCCTGGATTATTAGTCCAGTAACAAACACCCTACACTACTGTACCCTGGATTATTAGTCCAGTAACACCCTACACTACCTGTAACCAGTACATAACACCCTACACACTACCCTAACACTACTGTACCCTGGATTATTAGTCCAGTAACATAACACCCTACACTACTGTACCCTGGATTATTAGTCCAGTACAGAACACCCTACACGTACCTGATTAGTCCAGTAACATACACCCTACACTACTGTACCTGATTAGTCCAGTAACATAACACCCTACACTACTGTACCCTGGATTATTAGTCCAGTAACAACACCCTACACTACTGTACCCTGGATTATTAGTCCAGTAACAGAACACCCTACACTACTGTACCCTGGATTATTAGTCCAGTAACATAACACCCTACACTACTGACCCTGGATTATTAGTCCAGTAACATAACACCCTACACTACTGTCAGTAACCAGAACACTACACTACATACACCTCTGTACCCTGGATTAGTCAGTATCCAGAACAACACCCTACACTACTGTACCCTGGATTATTAGTCCAGTAACATAACACCCTACACTACTGTACCCTGGATTATTAGTCCAGTAACATAACACCCTACACTACTGTACCCTGGATATTAGTCCAGTAACATAACACCTACCCTACACTGACTTATCCTGTAATACCTCTACTGTACCCTGATATTAGTCCAGTAACATAACACCCTACACTACTGTACCCTGGATTATTAGTCCAGTAACATAACACCCTACACTACTGTACCCTGGATTATTAGTCCAGTAACATAACACCCTACACTACTGTACCCTGGATTATTAGTCCAGTAACATAACACCCTACACTACTGTACCCTGGATTATTAGTCCAGTAACAGAACACCCTACACTACTGTACCCTGGATTATTAGTCCAGTAACAGAACACCCTACACTACTGTACCCTGGATTATTAGTCCAGTAACAGAACACCCTACACTACTGTACCCTGGATTATTAGTCCAGTAACAGAACACCCTACACTACTGTACCCTGGATTATTAGTCCAGTAACAGAACACCCTACACTACTGTACCCTGGATTATTAGTCCAGTAACAGAACACCCTACACTACTGTACCCTGGATTATTAGTCCAGTAACATAACACCCTACACTACTGTACCCTGGATTATTAGTCCAGTAACAGAACACCCTACACTACTGTACCCTGGATTATTAGTCCAGTAACAGAACACCCTACACACTCTGTACCCTGGATTATTAGTCCAGTAACAGAACACCCTACACTACTGTACCCTGGATTATTAGTCCAGTAACAGAACACCCTACACTACTGTACCCTGGATTATTAGTCCAGTAACAGAACACCCTACACTACTGTACCCTGGATTATTAGTCCAGTAACAGAACACCCTACACTACTGTACCCTGGATTATTAGTCCATTAACATAACACCCTACACTACTGTACCCTGGATTATTAGTCCAGTAACATAACACCCTACACTACTGTACCCTGGATTATTAGTCCAATAACATAACACCCTACACTACTGTACCCTGGATTATTAGTCCAGTAACAGAACACCCTACACTACTGTACCCTGGATTATTAGTCCAGTAACATAACACCCTACACTACTGTACCCTGGATTATTAGGCCAGTAACAAAACACCCTACACTACTGTACCCTGGATTATTAGTCCAGTAACATAACACCCTACACTACTGTACCCTGGATTATTAGTCCAATAACATAACACTCTACACTACTGTACCCTGGATTATTAGTCCAGTAACATAACACCCTACACTACTGTACCCTGGATTATTAGGCCAGTAACAAAACACCCTACACTACTGTACCCTGGATTATTAGTCCAGTAACAGAACACCCTACACTACTGTACCCTGGATTATTAGTCCATTAACATAACACCCTACACTACTGTACCCTGGATTATTAGTCCAGTAACAGAACACCCTACACTACTGTACCCTGGATTATTAGGCCAGTAACAAAACACCCTACACTACTGTACCCTGGATTATTAGTCCAGTAACAGAACACCCTACACTACTGTACCCTGGATTATTAGTCCATTAACATAACACCCTACACTACTGTACCCTGGATTATTAGTCCAGTAACAGAACACCCTACACTACTGTACCCTGGATTATTAGGCCAGTAACAAAACACCCTACACTACTGTACCCTGGATTATTAGTCCAGTAACAGAACACCCTACACTACTGTACCCTGGATTATTAGTCCAGTAACATAACACCCTACACTACTGTACCCTGGATTATTAGTCCAGTAACATAACACCCTACACTACTGTACCCTGGATTATTAGTCCAATAACATAACACCCTACACTACTGTACCCTGGATTATTAGTCCAGTAACATAACACCCTACACTACTGTACCCTGGATTATTAGTCCAGTAACATAACACCCTACACTACTGTACCCTGGATTATTAGTCCAGTAACATAACACCCTACACTACTGTACCCTGGATTATTAGTCCAATAACATAACACCCTACACTACTGTACCCTGGATTATTAGTCCAGTAACATAACACCCTACACTACTGTACCCTGGATTATTAGTCCAGTAACATAACACCCTACACTACTGTACCCTGGATTATTAGTCCAGTAACATAACACCCTACACTACTGTACCCTGGATTATTAGTCCAGTAACATAACACCCTACACTACTGTACCCTGGATTATTAGTCCAGTAACATAACACCCTACACTACTGTACCCTGGATTATTAGTCCAGTAACATAACACCCTACACTACTGTACCCTGGATTATTAGTCCAGTAACAGAACACCCTACACTACTGTACCCTGGATTATTAGTCCAGTAACAGAACACCCTACACTACTGTACCCTGGATTATTAGTCCAGTAACAGAACACCCTACACTACTGTACCCTGGATTATTAGTCCAGTAACAGAACACCCTACACTACTGTACCCTGGATTATTAGTCCAGTAACAGAACACCCTACACTACTGTACCCTGGATTATTAGTCCAGTAACAGAACACCCTACACTACTGTACCCTGGATTATTAGTCCAGTAACAGAACACCCTACACTACTGTACCCTGGATTATTAGTCCAGTAACAGAACACCCTACACTACTGTACCCTGGATTATTAGTCCAGTAACAGAACACCCTACACTACTGTACCCTGGATTATTAGTCCAGTAACAGAACACCCTACACTACTGTACCCTGGATTATTAGTCCAGTAACAGAACACCCTACACTACTGTACCCTGGATTATTAGTCCAGTAACAGAACACCCTACACTACTGTACCCTGGATTATTAGTCCAGTAACAGAACACCCTACACTACTGTACCCTGGATTATTAGTCCAGTAACAGAACACCCTACACTACTGTACCCTGGATTATTAGTCCAGTAACAGAACACCCTACACTACTGTACCCTGGATTATTAGTCCAGTAACAGAACACCCTACACTACTGTACCCTGGATTATTAGTCCAGTAACAGAACACCCTACACTACTGTACCCTGGATTATTAGTCCAGTAACAGAACACCCTACACTACTGTACCCTGGATTATTAGTCCAGTAACAGAACACCCTACACTACTGTACCCTGGATTATTAGTCCAGTAACAGAACACCCTACACTACTGTACCCTGGATTATTAGTCCAGTAACAGAACACCCTACACTACTGTACCCTGGATTATTAGTCCAGTAACAGAACACCCTACACTACTGTACCCTGGATTATTAGTCCAGTAACAGAACACCCTACACTACTGTACCCTGGATTATTAGTCCAGTAACAGAACACCCTACACTACTGTACCCTGGATTATTAGTCCAGTAACAGAACACCCTACACTACTGTACCCTGGATTATTAGTCCAGTAACAGAACACCCTACACTACTGTACCCTGGATTATTAGTCCAGTAACAGAACACCCTACACTACTGTACCCTGGATTATTAGTCCAGTAACAGAACACCCTACACTACTGTACCCTGGATTATTAGTCCAGTAACATAACACCCTGCACTACTGTACCCTGGATTATTAGTCCAGTAACAGAACACCCTACACTACTGTACCCTGGATTATTAGTCCAGTAACATAACACCCTACACTACTGTACCCTGGATTATTAGTCCAGTAACATAACACCCTACACTACTGTACCCTGGATTATTAGTCCAGTAACATAACACCCTGCACTACTGTACCCTGGATTATTAGTCCAGTAACAGAACACCCTACACTACTGTACCCTGGATTATTAGTCCAGTAACATAACACCCTACACTACTGTACCCTGGATTATTAGTCCAATAACATAACACCCTACACTACTGTACCCTGGATTATTAGTCCAATAACATAACACCCTACACTACTGTACCCTGGATTATTAGTCCAATAACATAACACCCTACACTACTGTACCCTGGATTATTAGTCCAATAACATAACACCCTACACTACTGTACCCTGGATTATTAGTCCAATAACATAACACCCTACACTACTGTACCCTGGATTATTAGTCCAATAACATAACACCCTACACTACTGTACCCTGGATTATTAGTCCAATAACATAACACCCTACACTACTGTACCCTGGATTATTAGTCCAGTAACATAACACCCTACACTACTGTACCCTGGATTATTAGTCCAATAACATAACACCCTACACTACTGTACCCTGGATTATTAGTCCAATAACATAACACCCTACACTACTGTACCCTGGATTATTAGTCCATTAACATAACACCCTACACTACTGTACCCTGGATTATTAGTCCAGTAACATAACACCCTACACTACTGTACCCTGGATTATTAGTCCAGTAACAGAACACCCTACACTACTGTACCCTGGATTATTAGTCCAGTAACATAACACCCTACACTACTGTACCCTGGATTATTAGTCCAGTAACAGAACACCCTACACTACTGTACCCTGGATTATTAGTCCAGTAACATAACACCCTACACTACTGTACCCTGGATTATTAGTCCATTAACAGAACACCCTACACTACTGTACCCTGGATTATTAGTCCAGTAACATAACACCCTACACTACTGTACCCTGGATTATTAGTCCAGTAACAGAACACCCTACACTACTGTACCCTGGATTATTAGTCCAGTAACAGAACACCCTACACTACTGTACCCTGGATTATTAGTCCAGTAACAGAACACCCTACACTACTGTACCCTGGATTATTAGTCCAGTAACAGAACACCCTACACTACTGTACCCTGGATTATTAGTCCAGTAACAGAACACCCTACACTACTGTACCCTGGATTATTAGTCCAGTAACAGAACACCCTACACTACTGTACCCTGGATTATTAGTCCAGTAACAGAACACCCTACACTACTGTACCCTGGATTATTAGTCCA
>NW_027141172.1:774203-879949 GCF_036365525.1 Heterodontus francisci | reverse complement strand
CTCAGCGAGAGTGTCGACCGCATCAAGGTACAGGGAGGGAAAGGGTTAATCCCACTCCATCAGCGAGGGAGGGAGAGGGTTAATCCCACTCCATCAGCAAGGGAGGGAGAGGGTTAATCACACACCATCAGCGAGGGAGGGAGGGGGTTAATTACACTCCATCAGGGAGGGAGGGGGTTAATCCCACCATCAGGGAGGGAGGGGATTAATCTCACTCCATCAGCGAGGGAGGGAGGGGGTTAATTACACTCCATCAGCGAGGGAGGGAGAGGGTTAATTACACTCCATCAGCGAGGGAGGGAGGGGGTTAATCTCACTCCATCAGCGAGGGAGGGAGGGGGTTGATTGGGGGGGTCGGTGAAGGGGTGGAGAGGGGGTGAATGGTGGGAGGGAGTTGATTGGGGGGGGGTGAATGGCGGGAGGGGGTTGATTGGGGGGGTCGGTGAGGGGGTGAATGCCATCCTGCATTGAGTTCTCCTCTCCTCTCCAGGATGAAGTGGATCGAGTGTCTGTGACCCGCGCTGGGGCCCGAGTTTCCTCCGATTTTGCAACGTTCCCACATCCAGCCTTTACCAAGGTGAGATTTCTCCAGGACTCCCAGCCCTTCCCGCTTCCTCTTCATAAAACATATGAATTAGGAGCAGGAGTAGGCCACTCAGCCCCTCGAGCCTGCTCCGCCATTCAAGATCATGGCTGATCTGATTGTAACCTCAACTTCACATTCCCGCCTACCCCCAATAACCTTTCACCCCCTTATCAAGAATTTATCGACCTCTGCCTTAAAAGTATTTAAAGACTCTGCTTCCACCACCTTTTGAGGGAGAGAATTCCAAAGACTCACCACCCTTTGAGAGAAACCATTTCTCTTCATCTCTGTCTTAAATGGGCGACCCCTTGTTTTTAAACAGTGACCCCTGGTTCTAGATTCTCCCACAAGGGGAAACATCCTTTCCACATCCACCCTGTCAAGACCCCTCAGGATCTTATGTTTCAATCAAGTCGCCTCTTACTCTTCTAATCTTCAGCGGATACAAGCCGAGCCTGTCCAACCTTGCCTCGTAAAACAGCCCGCCCATTCCAGGTATTAGTCCAGTAAACCTTCTCTGTACTGCCTCCAATGCATTTACATCCTTCCTTAAATAAGGAGACCAGTACTGTACACAGTACTCCAGATGTGGTCTCACCAATACCCTGTATAACTGAAGCATAACCTCCCTACATTTGTATTCAATTCCCTTCAAATAAATGAGAACATTCTATTAGCTTTCCGAATTACTTGCTGTACCTGCACTCTAACCTTTTGTAATTCATGCTGTAGGACACCCAGATCCCTCTACATCTCAGAGCTCTGCAATCTCTCACCATTTAGATAATATGCTTTTTTATTCTTCCTGTCAAAATGGACAATTTCACACTTTCCCACATTATACTCCATTTGCTGGATCTTTGCCCACTCAACCTATCTATATCCGTTTGTAGCCTCCTTCTGTCCTCTTCACAACTTACTTTCCGACCTATCTTTGCGTCATCAGCAAATTTAGCAGCCATACCGTCGGTCCCTTCATCCGAGTCATTTATATAAATTGTAAAAAGTTCAGGCCCCAGTACAGATCCCATGGGCTCCAGGGCAATTTGGATCCAAAATTGGCTTATTGGCAGGAGGCAGAGGGTGATAGTTGAGGGTTGTTTTTGTGATTGGAAGCCTGTGACCAGTGGTGTACCACAGGGATTGGTGCTGGGACCCTTGCTGTTTGCAGTGTACATTAATGATTTAGACGTGAATATAGGAGGTATGATCAGTAAGTTCGCAGATGACACGAAAATTGGTGGTGTTGTAAATAGTGAGGAGGAAAGTCTTAGATTACAGGGCGATATCGATGGGCTGGTAAGATGGGCACGCTACTCGTTACATCTTGTCAACCAGAAAATGACGCATTTATGCCTACTCTCTGTTTCCTGTCAGCTAGCCAATCTTCTGTCTATGCCAAAATGTTACCCCCTACACCATGAGCTTTTATTTTCTGCAATAGCCTTTGATGTGGTACCTTATCAAATGCCTTCTGGAAATGTAAGAAAGAATCTCTCAGATTTTCCGCTTTGGTTACTGTTGGGGGAGATGGCTTCTCGGGACTGCAGCATGAGCCAAGTCTGTGGCACCATGTGTGGCTCAGCTGCACAGGAGGGGAGGAAAAGGAGTGGAAGAGCTAGCGTTAGGGGATTCTATCGTAAGGGGAACAGATAGGCGTTTCTGTGGCCGCAAATGTGACTCCAGGATGGTATGTTGCCCCCCTGGTGCTAGGGTTAAGGATGTCATGGAGCGGCAGCAGAGCTGTGGCAAATGGAATTGAATCCTGAGAAGTGTGAGGTGATGCATTTTGGGAGGACTAACAAAGCAAGGGAATATACAATGGATGGTAGGACCCTAGGAAGTACAGAAGGTCAGAGGGACCTTGGTGTACTTGTCCATAGGTCACTGAAGGCAGCAGCACAGGTAGATAAGGTGGTTCGGAAGGCAGATGGAATACTTGCTTCTATTAGCCGAGGCATAGAATATAAGAGCAGGGAGGTTATGATGGAGCTGTATAAAACGCTAGTTAGGCCACAGCTGGAGTACTGTGTACAGTTCTGGGCACCACACTATAGGAAGGATGTGATTGCACTGGAGAGGGTGCAGAGGAGATTCACCAGGATGTTGCCTGGGCTGGAGCATTTCAGCTGTGAAGAGAGATTGGATAGACTGGGGTTGTTTTCCTTGGGGCAGAGAAGGCTGAGGGGGACATGATTGAGGTATACAAAATTATGAGGGGCATTGATAGGTTAGATAGGAAGAAACTTTTTCCCTTCGTGGAGGTGTTAATAACCAGGGGGCATAGATTTAAGGGGCAGGAGGTTTAGAGGGGATTTGAGGGAAAACAATTCACTCAGAGGGTGGTTGGAATCTGGAACACACTGCCTGAAGGTGTGGTAGAGGCAGGAACCCTCACAACATTTAAGAACTATTTAGATGAACACTTGAAATGCCATAGCATACAAGGCTATGGGCCAAGTGCTGGAAAATGGGATTAGAATAGTTAGGTGCTTGATGGCTGACATGGACATGATGGGCCGAAGGGCCTGTTTCTGTGCTGTATAACTCTGTCTCTGAGTACATTCACCAGTTCCTCTTTGTCCACAGTACATGTTACTTCTTCAAAGAAATCCAATAAATTGGTTGAACATGATTTCCCTTTCACAAAACCATGTTGACTCTGCCTGATTACCTTGAATTTTTCTAAATGCCCTGCTATAACATCTTTAATAATAGCTTCTAACATTTTTCCAAAGACAGATGTTAAGCTAACCGGCCTGTAGTTTCCTGCTTTCTGTCTCCCTCTTTTTGAATAAAGGAGTTACATTGGTTATTTTCCTATCTAATGGAACCTTCCCCAGATCTAGGGAATTTTGGAAAATTGAAACCACAGCAACAACTATCTCACTAGCCACTTCTTTTAACACCCAAGGATGAAGTCCATCTGGTCCTGGGGATTGTCAGCCCGCAGCTCCAACAATTTGTTCAGTACCACTTCCCTGTTAATTGTAATGAGTTCCTCCCTCCCTTCCATTTCCTGATTTACAGCTAATACTGGGATGTTACTTATCTCCTCCATGGTGAAGACCGACGCAAAATACAGGTTCAATTCATCTGCCATCTCCTTATTTTCCATTATTAATTCCCCAGACCCACTTTCCATAGGACTAATGTTCACTTTGTTAATTTTTCTTTTTTAAATAATATAGAAACTCTTACTATCTGTCTTTATAATTGTTGCCAGCTTTCTCTCATACTCTAATTTTTCCCTCCTTATTAATCTTTTAGTCGTTCTTTGCTGCTTTTTATATTCTGTCCAATCTTCTGACCTGCCTCCCAGCTATACACAATAATATGCTTTTTCTTTAAGTTTAATACAGTTTTTATGACCAGGTGAGGCAGGGGTCTAGGGCTCCCCTCTCAGCCTTTCCTGGTTTGGTCATAACAGGGTTTAATTTTTAAAGCACTGTGTTTTTTAACTTCCTTCAGTGAGTTCTTGCTCACTGCTCTCTAATTGTAATTGCAAAGAAATCAACCAGACAGGTTTTCTCAGATTTAAACAAGAAAGGTGTAAGTTTATTCACCTTAAAACTCTAATTCAGTTAAACTACTAAAAATATGTGACGCGACCACGCTCCCATGCATACGCAATAAACACACACGCAAACAGAGACAGAGGAGGAGAAAGAAGGGGAAAGGTTTGAAGTAATAGCTAGAGTTCAGTTATTGGTTTTGGATTGGATGTAAAGTCTTTGATTGAAGTCAAGTCTTGCAGTTCTCATTGGCGCCCTGTGCACACTTTCAAACTTGTTTCGCTGGACCTCTTTCTTGAGGCTTAAGTTACTCCCGTGGTCCCTGGAAGAGAGAGAGGTGCTGTCTTCTTCAAGTTCAGTTGCAGTCTCTTCCCAAACCGTTCTGTGAACATAATGCAATTAACTGCCTGTGCGGAGTTTGCAAGTTCTCCCTGTGACCGTGTGGGTTTCTGCCGGGTGCTCCGGTTTCCTCCCAGACACTTGCAGGTCGATAGGTAAATTGGCCATTGTAAATTGCCACTAGTGTAGGTAGGTGGGAGGAGAATGGTGGGGATGTGGTAGGGACTATGGGATCAATGTAGGATTAGTATAAATGGGTGGTTGTTGGTCGGCACAGACTCGGTGGGCCGAAGGGCCTGTTTCAGTGCTGTATCTCTAAATAAAAGAAATAAAAATTAAAAATAAACTCCAGGTTGGTTAGCAGGTTAGTCATGTGACTAGCTCCCTGTTTTAAAAACAGCCTCTTCTGCAAGGTTTGTGAATTCCTTCAGGCTCTCCAGATTCAATGTGGGGGTGGAATGCTGGCTCCATGAGTCTCAGTGTCTCGATCATCTCTATTGACAAAAATCTATCTGGCTAATTGAATCACGGAATACTCCCATTTTCTTCTACATGCACTTGTCTTTTGGAATGCAAATGTGCAGCCATGTTTTCAGCCACTGTTGTGGTCTTTTTAAGGATTGTATAAGATTAAAAGAAAAAGCCTATAAAGTTGCCAGAAATAGTAGCAAACCTGAGGATTGAGAGGATTTTAGAATACAGCAAAGGAGGACGAAGAAACTGATAAAGGGAGACTAGAATATGAACGTAAGCTAGCAAAAAATATAAAAATGGTCTGTGAAAGCTTCTACAGGTATGTAAAAAGGAAACGCTTGGCTAAGACAAATGTGGGTCCATCACAGGCAGAATCAGGAGAATTTATAATGGCAAATAGAGAAATGGCAGAGAAGCTAAATGATTACTTTGTGTCTGTCTTCACTGAGGAAGATACAAGAAATATCCCAGAATTAGAGATCTAATTCTAACGCAATGGGAGTGGTGGTCTGAGGTGCATTTGTTTTAATGCAAGAAGTGTAGTAGGTAAGGCAGATGAACTTAGGGCTTGGATTAGTACCTGGGAGTATGATGTTATTGCTATTACTGAGACTTGGTTGAGGGAAGGGCATGATTGGCAACTAAATATCCCAGGATATCGATGCTTCAGGCGGGATAGAGAGGGAGGTAAAAGGGGTGGAGGAGTTGCATTACTGGTCAAAGAGGATATCACAGCTGTGCTGAAGGAGGGCACTATGGAGGACTCGAGCAGTGAGGCAATATGGGCAGAACTCAGAAATAGGAAGGGTGCGGTAACAATGTTGGGGCTGTACTACAGGCTTCCCAACAGCGAGCGTGAGATAGAGGTACAAATATGTAAACAGATTATGGAAAGCTGTAGGAGCAACAGGGTGGTGGTGATAGGAGATTTTAATTTTCCCAACATTGACTGGGATTCACTTAATGTTAGAGGTCTAGATGGAGCAGAATTTGTCAGGAGCATCCAGGAAGGTTTTCGAGAGCAGTATGTAAATAGTCCAACTCGGGAAGGGGCCATACTGGACCTGGTGTTGGGAAATGAGCCGGGCCAGGTGGTTGACGTTTCAGTAGGGGACTACTTTGGGAATAGTGATCACAATTCCATAAGTTTTAGAATACTCATGGACAAAGACGAGAGTGGTCCTAAAGGAAGAGTGCTAAATTGGGGGAAGGCCAACTATACCAAAATTCGACAGGAGCTGGGGAATGTAGATTGGGAGCAGCTGTTTGAAGGTAAATCCACATTTGATATGTGGGAGGCTTTTAAAGAGAGGTTGATTAGCGTGCAGGAGAGACATGTTCCTGTGAAAATGAGGGATTGAAATGGCAAGATTAGGGAACCATGGATGACAGGTGAAATTGTTTCAAAGAATGACAGGTGATCTCATTGAAACCTACAAAATACTGAAAGGGATAGACAGGGTAGATGCAGGTAAGATGTTTCCCCTGGTTGGGGAGTCTAGGACCAGGGGACACAATTTCAAAATAAGGGGGAAGCCACTTAGGACAGAGATGAGGAGAAATTTCTTTACTCAGAGGGTTGTGAATCATTGGAATGATACTAACAGGGTGATTTTCTGGACTGGGAGAAAAGAACAGGGGAGAGGAATCATTGGAAATGTAGCTGTGGAAGCTCAGTCATTGAGTATGTTTAAAGCAGAGATGACAGATTTCTAAATACCAATGACATAAGGGGATAGTGTGGGGAAAAAGGCATTGAAGTGGATGATCAGCCATGATTGTATTGAATGGCGGAGCAGGCTTGATGGGCTGAAGGGCCTACTTCTGCTCCTGCTGCTATGTTACTATGTGTTGCCCAAAGGGGTTTAAAGTTTCTTCACTATCAGCCTGCAATACGTTGGGAATGGACATCCCAATAAACGTGATTTTTGGGAGGTTTGCAGTTTGCACATTTCCGTGACTGCTTCGGGCGGCTTTGTTCCTGTTGAAGTCTGCAGTGGGGAGGGTTAGATTTAATTAGCTCTGGTTTGGAGTTCTGATCATGGGAGTTGGCAGTGGGTGGATCCACTCTGAACTCTTTCAGTGCTCTGGTGAGTCGTGATGGTTGTTTCCCTTTGCTCCTGACTGTGGAGGTAGATTCTTTGCTAATCTTCCCTTTGTCCTCTGGGACACTCCTGCTTGCCAGGTATTTGCCCAGATTCCACGGCACTCCCCTGCCGCACTTCGACGAGGTGAACAAAGAACAGTACAGCACAGGAACAGGCCATTCGGCCCTCCAAGCCTGCGCCGATCTTGATGCCTGCCTAAACTAACACCTTCTGCACTTCCGGGGACCGTATCCCTCTATTCCCTTCCTATTCATATATTTGCCAATATGTCTCTTAAATGTCGCTATCGTACCTGCTTCCACCACCTCCCCTGGCAGCAAGTTCCAGGCACTCACCACCCTCTGTGTAAAAAAATTTGCCTCGCACATCCCATCTAAACTTTGCCCCTCGCACCTTAAACCTATGTCCCCTAGTAACTGACTCTTCCACCCTTGGAAAAAGCTTCTGACTATCCACTCTGTCCATGCCGCTCATAACTTTGTAAACCTCTATCATGTCGCCCCTCCACCTCCGTTGATCCAGTGAAAACAATCCGAGTTTTTCCAACCTCTCCTCATAGCTAATGCCCGCCAGACCAGGCAATATACTGGTAAACCTCCTCTGTACCCTCTCCAAAGCCTCCACGTCCTTCTGGTAGTGTGGCGACCAGAATTGCACGCAATATTCTAAGTGTGGCCTAACTAAAGTTCTGTACAGCTGCAGCATGACTTGCCAATTTTTATACTCTATGCCCCGACCGATGAAGGCAAGCATGCCGTATGCCTTCTTGACTACCCTATCCACCTGTGTTGCCACTTTCAGTGACCTATGGACCTGTACGCCCAGATCTCTCTGCCTGTCAATACTCCTAGGGGTTCCGCCATTTACTGTATACCTCCCACCTGCATTAGACCTTCCAAAATGCATTCCCTCACATTTGTCCGGATTAAACTCCATCTGCCATTTCTCCGCCCAAGTCTCCAACCGATCTATATCCTGCTGTATCCTCTGACAATCCTCATCATTATCCACAACTCCACCAACCTTTGTGTCGTCTGCAAACTTACTAATCAGACCAGCTACATTTTCCTCCAAATCATTTATATATACTACAAAGAGCCAAGGTCCCAGCACTGATCCCTGCGGAACACCACTAGTCACAGCCCTCCATTCAGAAAAACGCCCATCCACTGATACCCTCTGTCTTCTATGACCGAGCCAGCTCTGTATCCATCTTGCCAGCTCACCTCTGATCCCGTGTGACTTCACCTTTTGTACCAGTCTGCCATGCGGGACCTTGTCAAAGGCTTTACTAAAGTCCATATAGATAACATCCACTGCCCTTCCTTCATCAATCATCTTTGTCACTTCCTCAAAAAACTCAATCAAATTAGTAAGACAGGAACTCCCCTTCACAAAACTATGCTGTCTCTCGCGAATAAGTTCGTTTGTTTCCAAATGGGAGTAAATCCTGTCCCGAAGAATCCTCTCTAATAGTTTCGCTACCACTGACGTAAGGCTCACCGGCCTATAATTTCCTGGATTATCCTTGCTACCCTTCTTAAACAAAGGAACAACATTGGCTATTCTCCAGTCCTCTGGGACCTCACCTGTAGCCAATGAGGATGCAAAGATTTCTGTCAAGGCCCCAGCAATTTCTTCCCTTCCCTCCCTCAGCATTCTAGGGTAGATCCCATCAGACCCTGGGGACTTATCTACCTTAATGCTTTGCAAGACACCCAACACCTCCTCCTTTTTGATAATGAGATGACTGAGACTATCTGCACTCCCTTCCCTAGACTCATCATCCACCAAGTCCTTCTCTTCGGTGAATACTGATGCAAAGTACTCATTTAGCACCTCGCCCATTTCCTCTGGCTCCACACATAGATTCCCATCTCTGCCCTTGAGTGGGCCAACCCTTTCCCTGGTTACCCTCTTGCTCTTTATATATGTATAAAAAGCCTTGGGATTTTCCTTAATCCTGTTTGCCAATGACTTTTCATGACCCCTTTTAGCCCTCCTAACTCCTTGCTTAAGTTCCTTCCTATTGTCTTTATATTCCTCAAGTGCTTCATCTGTTCCTAGCCTTCCAGCCCTTACAAATGCTTCCTTTTTCTTTTTGACTAGGCTCACAATATCCCGTGTTATCCAAGCTTCCCGAAACTTGCCAAACTTGTCTTTCTTCCTTACAGGAACATGCTGGTCCTGGATTCTGTTCAACTGACGTTTGAAAGACTCCCACATGTCAGATGTTGATTTACCCTCAAACAGCCGCCCCCAATCTAAATTCTTCAGTTCCTGCCTAATATTGTTATAATTAGCCTTCCCCCAATTTAGCACCTTCACCCAAGGACTACTCTTATCCTTATCCACAAGTACCTTAAAACTTATGGAATTATGGTCACTGCTTCAGAAATGCTCCCCCTACTGAAACTTCGACCACCAGGCCGGGCTCATTCCCCAATACCAGGTCCAGAATGGCCCCATCCCTAGTTGGACTATCTACATACTGTTTCAAGAAGCCCTTCTGGATGCTCCTCACAAATTCTGCCCCATCCAAGCCCCGAGCGCTAAGTGAGTCCCAGTCAATATTGGGGAAGTTAAAATCACCCACCACCACAACTGTTACCTTTACATCTTTCCAAAATCTGTCTACACAGTTTTGCTCCTCTACCTCCCGCTGGCTGTTGAGAGGCCTGTAGTAAACCCCCAACATCGTGACTGCACCCTTCCTATTCCTGAGCTCCACCCATATTGCCTCGCTGCATGACCCCTCTGAGGTGTCCTCCTGCAGTACAGCTGTGATATTCTCCTTAACCAGTAATGCAACTCCCCCACCCCTTTACATCCCCCTTTTACATCCTGGAGTCGGAGGAGGTAGGGGAGGTCCTAAATGAATACTTTGCTTCAGTATTCACTGGTGAGAGGGACCTGGTCGTTTGTGAGGACAGCGTGGAACAGGCTGATATGCTTGAACAGGTTGAGGTTAAGAGGGAGGATGTGCTGGAAATTTTGAATGATATGAGGACAGATAAGTTCCCGGGGCCAGACGGGATATACCCAAGGATATTACGGGAAGCGAGGGAAGAGATTGCTGCGCCTTTGGCGATGATCTTTGCGTCTTCACTGTCCACTGGAGTAGTACCGGATGATTGGAGGGTGGCAAATGTTGTTCCCTTGTTCAAGAAAGGGAATAGGGATAACCCTGGGAATTATAGACCAGTCAGTCTTACGTCGGTAGTGGGCAAATTATTGGAGAGGATTCTGAGAGACAGGATTTATGATTATTTGGAAAAGCATGGTTTGATTAGAGACAGTCAGCATGGCTTTGTGAGGGGCAGGTCATGCCTCACAAGCCTTATTGAATTCTTTGAAGATGTGACAAAACACATTGGTGAAGGAAGAGCAGTGGATGTGGTGTATATGGATTTTAGCAAGGTGTTTGTTAAGGTTCCCCATGGTAGGCTCATTCAGAAAGTAAGGAGGCATGGGATTCAGGGAAAGTTGGCTGTCTGGATACAAAATTGGCTGGCCAATAGAAGTCAGAGGGTGGTAGTAGATGGAAAGTATTCAGCCTGGAGCTCAGTGACCAGTGATGTTCCACAAGGATCTGTTCTGGGACCTCTGCTCTTTGTGATTTTTATAAATGACTTGGATGAGGAAGTGGAAGGCTGGGTTAGCAAGTTTGCCGATGACACGAAGGTTGCTGGAGTTGTGGATAGTGTGGAAGGCTGTTGTAGGTTGAAACGGGACATTGACAGGATGCAGAGCTGGGCTGAGAAGTGGCAGATGGAGTTCAACCTGGAAAAGTGTGAAGTGATTCATTTTGGAAGCTCGAATTTGAATGCAGAATACAGGCTTAAAGACAGGATTCTTGGTAGTGTGGAGGAACAGAGGGATCTTGGGGTCCATGTCCATAGATCGCTCAAAGTTGCCACCCAAGTTGATAGGGTTGTTAAGAAGGCGTATGGTGTGTTGGCTTTCATTAACAGGGGGATTGAGTTTAAGAGCTGCGAGGTTATGCTGCAGCTCTATAAGGCCCTGGTTCGACCACACTTGGAATATTGTGTTCAGTTCTGGTCGCCTCATTATAGGAAGGATGTGGAAGCTTTAGAGAGGGTGCAGAGGACATTTACCAGGATGCTGCCTGGACTGGAGGGCATGTCCTACGAAGAAAGATTGAGGGAGCTAGGGCTTTTCTCATTGGAGCGAAGAAGGATGAGAGGTGACTTGATAGAGGGGTACAAGATGATGAGAGGTATAGATAGAGTGGATAGTCAGAGACTTTTTCCCAGGGTGGAAAGGGCTATCACCAGGGGGCATAATTTTAAGGTGATTGGAGGAAGGTTCTTTACACAGAGAGTGGTGGGTGCGTGGAATGCGCTGCCAGCGGTGGTAGTAGAAGCAGATACATTAGGGACATTAAGCGACTCTTGGATAGGTACATGGATGATAGTAGAATGAAGGGTAGGTAGTTAGTTTCATCTTAGAGTAGGTTAAGGGTTCGGCACAACATCGTGGGCTGAAGGGCCTGGCCTGTACCGTGCTGTACTGTTCTATGTTCTATCCCGCCTGAAGCTTCTAAAGCCTGGAACATTTAGCTGCCAATCCTGCCCTTCCCTCAACCAAGTCTCTGTAATAGCAACATCATATTTCCAAGTACTAATCCAAGCTCTAAGTTCATCTGCCTTACCTGTTATACTTCTCGCATTGAAACAAATGCACTTCAGACCACCAGTCCCGCTGTGCTCAGCAACATCTCCCTGCCTGCTCTTCCTCTTAGTCCTACTGGCCTTATTTACTATGTCCTCCTCATTTATTTCACTAGCTGTCCTACTGCTCTGGTTCCCACCCCCCTGCCACACTAGTTTAAACCCTCCCGAGTGACGCTAGCAAACCTTGCAGCCAGGATATTAGTGCCCTTCCAGTTTAGATGCAACCCGTCCTTCTTGTACAGGTCCCATCTGTCTCTGAAGAGAGCCCAATGGTTCAGATATCTGAAACCCTCCCTTCTACACCAGCTGTTCAGCCACGTGCTTAGCTGCACTATCTTCCTATTTCTAGCCTCACTGGCACGTGGCACAGGGAGTAATCCCGAGATTACAACCCTAGAGGTCCTGTTTTTTAACTTACTACCTAACTCCCTAAACTCCCCCTGCAGGACCTCATCACTCTTCCTGCCTTTGTCATTGGTACCGATGTGTACCACAACCTCTGGCTGTTCACCCTCCCCCTTCAGAATCTCCCTGTCCGTTCAGAGACATCCTTGACCCTGGCACCAGGGAGGCAACATACCATCCTGGAGTCTCTTTCACGTCCACAGAAGTGCCTATCTGTGCACCTGACTATAGAGTCCCCTATAACTATTGCTCTTCTGCGCTTTGTCCCTCCCTGCTGAACAACAGTGCCAGCCGTGGTGCCACTGCTCTGGCTGCTGCTGCTGCTTTCCCCTGATAGGCCATCCCCCCCAACCGTATCCAAAACGGTATACTTGTTAGAGAGGGGGATAGACACAGGGGATTCCTGCACTGACTGCCTGCCCCTTCTAGCGGTCACCCATCTATCTGCCTGCACCTTGGGTGTAACCACTTCTCTAAAACTCCTGTCTATGATGCTTTCTGCCACCTGCATGCTCCTAAGTGCATCCAGTTGCTGCTCCAACCGATCCATGTGGTCTGTGAGGAGCTGCAACTGGGTACACTTCCTGCAGATGTAGTCGCCCGGAACACTGGAAGCGTCACGGACCTCCCACATCTCACAGGTGAAGCATTTCACCCCTCTAACTGACATTTCTAGCACTAATTAGTTAATGAATATAAAATAAATAAATACTTACTAAATCCTTACTAAATTATGATACACTTAACTATATGGTCCCTAGAGCTAGATTTCTACAATAAATATTAAATGCTAACTAAATATAGTAATCTTCTCCCTCTGGTTTCGTTACTCTACTTATTAATTAGTTAACAATTAGGTGAGGCATCATCCTCATAGATTCTCTGCACTCTTGACTTTCTTTCTCACAGGTTTTTGCAAATGCTGTCAGCAGCTCTGGTGGGGTGCTTCTATTGTCTGCATTTACATAGGAAGTTGTGGGGTCTAATCTTTCCAATATTTTGGGGTTGGATGACCGGACTGTAGAGGTTTTCATTTGGGAATCCTCTCAGATTTCCTTTATCCTGTCCTCTTTGTCCCGGTTTTCCTTTTCCTCCAATTTTTTGTCAGCCCTGTACCTGTCTGTCCCCTTTTGTTCTCGGCAGTGGTCCCTTACAATTCACCAGCCCTCTGCTGGAAGATTTCCCAAAAGCCAATACAGGAATTAGGGGTGCAGATTTCACTGCAGGTTGGAGTTTCCCCTAAACCTGGCACATGTGGCAATTCATAAAGTACTCCACCACATCTTTCGGCCAGTCAAAGGCTGCCTTATGCGGGCTTTGATTTTTTTTGTATACCAATATGTACAGCCACTGTAATCTCAAGGGCCATTCTTAATATTTCTCTGCAGCACCACTAACTGGTGAACCACTGTCCACTCTTTGTCCTCAGGTCAGTGAGGAGAACTCCGCTTCCTCATCAGTATCTCATTCTTTAAATAGTAGCAATCAGGGACTCCCTCTGCTTCACTTTCAGACTGGGTAGCCTGTGCTAACTCTTTCAGTACTGGGTCGGCTCGCTGAGTCTCAGCTAGGGAAGATTCATTTAATCCATTCCCTGGGTCTTCTAACTTTCCAAAGAAAGTCTCAGACAGACAGACCTCATGGTCACCTGCCTGCAGTGTCAATGCAGTCTCCTCTGGGGGAGCTGGTTTGATCATGGCCTGATCGACTACACATTCAGGGGAACTGCAGGAGACCATCTCCTGCCACTGCCCTGTCTCTCTGACCTCCTGCGCGCTCTCTTTTACCACTGGGGAAGCTACCACCTTCATCCCTGCCTGATCATTACCTAGGAGTAGGTCAGCCCTGTCCACAGGTAAACTAGGGACAATCCCTGCGGTCACCGGTCCTGAAACTAGGTCGCACGGCAAGTGCACCCGGTGTAAAAGTACAGGCGTACACTGCTCTCCAATACCATTCACTACCATTCTGGTGTTTACTACACTCTGGGGGAAGGTCAGGCCTTTTCCCAGTAAAAGGGATCTGGTGGCACTTGGCCCCTGTATCCCTGAGGAGTACTATGGGCTTGCTTGCCCCCTTTGAGGGGTATGGGGTTACTCTCCCTTCAGGCACAAAATCCTGATAACCTTCAGGAATCCTATTAAATTTTCCTGCACCTACAGCAGTATGTTTCCTGGGCCTTACTACTGTTACAGTTAAAGCCACAGCTTGTTCTGCTGTGCTTTCCATCAGAGTCCCTTCTCCGTCACTGAGCGGGTGTGGCCTGATTAACCCGACAGGCTTTCCCCGTAGTTTCCAGCAGTCAGCTCTTAGATGACCTGCTTTATTACAATGGAAGCACACAGGTCTCCAGGTCTCAATGTTGCTCACAGCACCTTCCTTTATGGCTGGAGGAGGGCCTCCTAGGTGTCCTGCTTTTCTTTCTCTCCCAGGATTGCTTGGGCTCCTATCACCTTCCCACCCTTTGTCCTTTTTGGATTTGTGGGAGTGACTAGGAAAAGTTTTTCCCTGGGGAACCGACTTGTATAGTAGAGCAAACTCATCAGCCAGCACTGCTGCCTGCCAGGCTCTATGAACTTTTTGTTCCTCTACATGAGTCTTTATGGAGAGGGGGACAGAGTTTTTAAATTCCTCTAGCAAAATTACCTCTGAGGTTTTCATAGCTGGGCTGCTCTTTAAGAGCCCTCAAACACTGGTCAAAAACCAGCTGATTACTTCTCTCAAACTCCAGGTAAGTTTGATCAGCCTGCTTCCTGAGGGTTCAGAACTTCTGGCAGTAGGCTTCCGGTACTAGCTCATATGCCCCAAGGATAGCATTTTTTGTCAGTTCATAATTTGATGAACTCTCATCTGGCAACAGGGAATAAACCTCATGGGCTTTTCCTTTTGCAACAGAAGAGTCCAAGTCTCAGCCGGTCACTTTAGCTGCCTTGCCAGTTTCTCAAAAGATACAAAAAATTCTTCCACATCTCCCTCATTGAATTTTGGGATCAGTTGGGAAAATTTTAACCATTCCGTACACAGCCCCGCACTTGTATTTTCCATGCTTTCACAGGGCTTACTCTGTCACCCCCTAGCTAACTCAAGCTGCCTCTTACTTCACGTTCCTTCTAGACGGTTCTTTCTTTCCCTCGCTCTCTCCCCTAAATCAAGTTTCCTCTGTTCCAATTGTATCTTTGCTCGCAATACCTTGTCGGAGTCGATCTCTAACCCTGATTCTGCTTCTTCAGATTCCAGGGAAAAATGGTTAGCCACTAGTCTTAGGAGTTCAGACTTTCTAGCCTCGGTATGTACAGTGATGCCACACAGCTCAGCCATATTTCTCAACTCCTCAATAGACAGTGCCTTTAACTTATCCCAAGTTACTTCACCCTGACTTCGGGAGTTACTGGCTTCAGTCGCAGACATGTTAGTTTTCTCTTTCTGATTAGGATCAATTTGACTTCCCACTTCCAATTTCTCGTTTTTCTGTGGGTCCAATCCGGGACACTAGCCCCCAAATTTCTGTTATGACCAGGTGAGGCAGGGGTCTAGGGCTCCCCTCTCAGCCTTCCCTGGTTTGGCCATAATGGGGTTTAATTTTTAAAACAGTGTTTTTAGCTTCCCTTCAGTGAGTCCTTGCTCACTGCTCGCTAATGGTAATTGCAAAGAAATCAACTAGACAGGTTTTCTCAGATTTAAATAAGAACGGTGTAAGTTTATTAACCTTAAAACACTAATTCAGTTAAGACTACTAAAAATACACGATGCGACCACACTAACATTCATACGCGATAAACATACATGCAAATAGAGACAGAAAAGGAGAAAGAATGGGAAAGGTTTGAAGTAATAGCTGGAGTTCAATTACTGGTTTTGGATTGGATGTAAAATCTTTGATTGAAGTTAAGTCTTGCAGTTCTCGTTGGAGCACAGTGCACACTTTCAAACTTGTTTCGCTGGACTTCTGTCTTGAGGCTTAAGTTACTTCCATGGGTCCCTGGAACTTTGAAGGGGAGAGAGGTGCTCTCTTCTTCAAGTTCAGTTGCAGTCTCTTCCTCCTTATTTTGGAATTGTGAGCACAATTAGTTAACTCCAGGTTGGCCAGCAGGTTAGCCATGTGATTAGCTCCCTGTTTGAAAAACAGCCTGTTCTGCGAGGTTTATGGATTCCTTCAAGCTCACCAGACACTCTATTGACAAAAATCCATCTGGCTAATTGAATCAGGAAATACTCCCATTGTCGTCTTCACGCAACTGTCTTTTGGAATGCAAATGTGCAGCCATGCTTTCAGCCACTGTTGTCTTTTTAAACAACTTATTTCAAGTCCAGTAACAGTTCAAAAATAATGTTCCATGTCGCGAAAATAATATCTCAGTTTGGCAGGTGTGGTCTTCATCACAATATCTTTAACTTTTTTAGTTAACCACGGATGGTGGGTCCTCCACTTGCAATTTTTCTTTCTCATTGGAAATCTATTCCATGTATTCTGAAATATCCCTTTAAATGTCTGCCATACGAACTAGGAGCAGGGGTAAGCCACTCAGTCCTTTGAGCCTGCTCTGCCATTCAATAAGTTCATGGCTGAACTGTCACTGCATCTCTATTGACCTGTCCCTTAACCTACTTTGCCAGTTCACTGTAGCTCGCTCTGCTTTCATGCTCTCATAATTGCCCTTATTTAAGTTTAAAATACTAGTCTTAAAGCTACTCTTCCCTCCCTCAAACTGAATATAAAATTCAATCATATTATGATCACTGCTGCCTAGGGGCACCTTCACTGTGAGGCCATTAATTAATCCTATCTCATTGCACCAATACCAGGTCTAGTATAGCCTGCTGTCCGGTTGGCTCCAGAACATACTGTTGCAAGAAACTATCCCGAAAACATTCTATGAACTCCTCATCTCAGCTGCCTTTGCCCATCTGATTTTTCCAGTCTGTATGTAGATTAAAAACCCCCATGATTATCTCCATGCCTTTCAGACAAGCACCCATTATTTCTTCCTTTATACCCCGTCCGACAGTGTGGTTACTGTTAGGGGGCCTGTACACCACTCCCACAAGTGACTTCTTGCCTTTATCATTTCTCTTGTCAACCCAAAGCGCTTCTACATCCTGGTTTCCTGAACTTAGGTCATCTCTCTCTATTCTGCTAATACCATCATTAATTAACAGAACCACCCCTCCACCTTTTCTTAGTTTCCTGTCCTTCCTAAATGTCATGTACCCTTCAATATTCAGGTCCCAATTTATGTCATCCATTTTACCTGCAATACTTCTGGCATTAAAGTAGAGGCCTTCCATCCTGGTCTGACTCCCTTGAAACTTACTTCCGCTGTATTCCCTCTGACTTGTTCGCTTTCCTGTGTTTAGCTGTGTCCCTATTCTGCTAGGAGTCTGCATCCGCTCCCCCTGCCAAATTAGTTTAAACTCCTCCAACAGCACTAGCAAACCCGCCAGCAAGGATGTTAGTTCCCCTCTGGTTCAGATGTAGACCGTCCCTCTTTTACAGGTCCCACCTCCCCCAGAAACGGTCCCAGTGGTCCAGGAATCTAAAACCCTCCCTCCTGCACCAACTCTTAAGCCACACATTGATCTGTGCTATTCTCCTATTTCTATACTCGCTAGCACGTGGCACTGGGAGTAATCCAGAGATTACAACCCGAGAGGTCCTGCTTTTTAGTCTACTGCCTAACTCCCTGAATTCTTGATGCAAGACCTCATCCCTCTTTCTACCTATGTCATTGGTACCAACATGTACCATGACCTCTGCCTCATCACCCTCCCCATTCAGGATGCCCTGCAGCTGTTCAGGCACCAGGGAGGCAACACACCATGCTGGAGTCACGTTGACGGCCACAGTAGCACCTATCTGTTCCCCTGACTATAGAATCCCCTATTACTATTGCTCTTCCTCTCTTTCCCCCTTCCTGTGCAGACAGGCTGCTTGCGGTGCCAGAAGCTTGGCTCTGTCCGCACTCCCTAGAGGAACCAGCCTCCAAAATGGAATACCGACTTTCAAGCGGGACCCCAGGGGACTCCTGAACTACCTGCCTGATTCTCTTGGACTGCCTGGTGGTCACCCATTCCCTTCCTTCCTCAAGTCCCTTCAGCTGCGGTGTGACCACCTCTCTATATGTGCTATCCACAATGCTCTCAGACTCACGGATGCTCCACAGTGTTTCCAGCCGCTGTTGCAGCTCTGAAACCCGAGCTTCCAGGAGCTGCAGCTGGACACACTTCCTCCACACGTGCTGGTCCCGGGACTGGAAATGTTCCCGGAATCCCACATGCAGCCAGAGGAGCAAACCACGGCTTCAAGCTCTCCTGCCATGACTAAACCCTTTAAATTTAAAACTTTAGAAGATTATAATTTTTAAAAAAAACAAAGTCTTGCTAAAACAATGACTTACAATTCAATCCACTATGAAAAATACCCACCAGGACTTACTCACCAGTCAGCTGTGCTCTTTGGAGACTCTCGGCTCCCCTCACTCTGAGGACAGGTAGGAAATGAAAGGAGCTCCTCGCTCCCTCCTCACCGAACTTCCTTAGTCACCAAACTTCCACTTTAACACTCTAATGCAACCCAAGTCAGCACTCCAGTGCAAACAAGGAATTGCGCTATCAGTACATCTGTTTTGTTCTGTTTCAAATGCTACTCACATTCAGATACAGAGTCAATTGGGGGTGGCACAGTGGTTAGTACTGCAGCCTCACAGCTCCAGTGACCCGGGTTTGGTTCTGGGTACTGCCTGTATGGAGTTTGCAAGTTCTCCCTGTGACCGCGTGGGTTTCCTCCGGGTGCTCAGGTTTCCTCCACAGCCCAAGACTTGCAGGTTGATAGGTAAATTGGCCATTGTAAATTGCTCCTCATGTAGGTAGGTGGTAGGAGAATTGTGGGGATGTGGTAGGGAATATGTGATTAATGTAGGATTAGTATAAAATGGGTGGTTAATGGTTGGCACAGACTTGGTGGGCCGAAGGGCCTTTTTCAGTACTGTATCTCTCTATGACTCTAATTTTGTAACCTCTAGCCTTGTCTGCTGATTTACTCTAAGATTTGTAATCACTGTCCCTTTCTGTTTATCATTTCCCATATTAATACCTTTCTCACTTGCTTTGTCTCTACTCTTTGATTTACCACATCTTCCCAAATCTGATCCCTTGCCGCCACTATTTAGTTTAAAACCCTCTCTACTTCCCTAGTTATGCAGCTCACTAGAACACTGGCCCCAGCACAGTTCAGGTGTAGACCGTCCCAAAGGTACAGCCCCCACTTTCCCCAGTACTGGTGCCAGTGCCCCACGAACTGGAACCCACTTTTTCCACACCAGTCTTTGAGCTACGCATTCATCTCTCTAATCTCATTTGCCCTACTCCAATTTGCATGTTGCTCAGGTAATAATCCAGAGATTATTACCTTTTGAGGTTCTGCTTAATTTAGTGTGTATCTCCTCAGACTGACTATGTAGAACCTCCTTCCATGTTCTATCCATATCATTGGTACCTACATGGACCACGACGACTGGATCCTCCTCCTCCCACTGTAAGTTTCTCTCCAACCCTGAGCAGATGTCCCAAACCCTGGCACCGGGCTGGCAACACAGCCATCTGGAATCTCGCTCTTTGCTGCAGAGAACAGTGTCAATCCCCCTCATTGTTACTGCCCCCTACTACCACTACTTTTCTATTTGCTCCCCCCACTTGAACGACTTCCTGTACCACGGTCAGTCTGCTCATCCACACTACAGCCCTCGCTTTTGCCAATATAAGCTGCAAGAACCCCAAACTTATTGCTCAGTTGCAAGGGCTGAGGCTCCTCCACTCCCACCTTCTCAGTCCCCTTACCTGCCTCACTCGCAGTCACACCCTCCTGTCCCTGACTACTGACCAAAACAGATGCCCCTATCCTGAAGGGTGTGAATGCCTTCTGAAACAGTGTGTCCAGTTAACTTTCCCCCTCCCTGATGCATCGCAGTGTCTGCAGCTCGGCATCCAGGAGCTCCCATATAACTGCAGCCACAACACATCACTTGTCCTGCCATCTTTATTGTGTTAATTTAATTAAATTTATTTTTCTTAATTTATAGTTCCCCTCCTTACCGAACTCCCTCTCTCACCAAACTCCCTTCTTCACACTCTGTGCCGTCCAGCAGCACTCAGTGCACACCCAATTGCTCTTTACCCAGTTCCTCTTCACCCGCTTCCTCTTCATCCGTTTCCTGCAGTAATTATCCAGCTTTGCCTCACCAACTCATTCACTGTAACTACCCATTAAAATTGAGCCAGAATATATGTTACAAATAGGCTCTCGTCTGCTTGGGATCTTCAGGGTGGTGGGTACAGGTCTGCCAGGGGTGGGAGAGTGGAGTTGATGGTGTTTGCGGGATTTACAGAGGTTTCAATATGGAAGCAGCACCAATCCGGAATCTGTGGCGAAGCTCCCTTTGTGCCCTGTGAACATTAATCTTTGAGTGTGGCACTAGCTGTACCATGAGGGGTAGTGAGACTGACTGCATAGCTCTGTGGAGAGCTGGCACGGGCTTGATGTGCCAAATGGCCTCCTACTGTGCTGTAAATGTCTATGACTCTCTGTAGCCCAGATCAGGATTGGTTGCAGATTCACTTCCCTGAAGGCTATCGGTGAGCCTGTTAGGTTTGTAATCACAATCCAACAAGTTTTCTGGTGCAGGTTATAAATAATCAGATTTATTGAATGTAATTTTTACAAACTTACACTTTTGGGATTTGAACCTTTGATCTCTGGGTTAAGTCCAGTATCAGAATAAAGCTTTTCGAATTCAACAGCAAAGCTGCAGTGTTGGTTAATTTTACATTTTTTGTATTAACTAGCATGGTTTTGATCAGAATGATGTGATGAAGTGTTTAAAATGGTGAAAGGATGGGACAGGTGGATAGAAGCAGATGATTTCCAGTAATTGAGGGTCTACAACGAGAGGCCAGAGATAGAAGATTAAATGGAAGTGATTGAGGACAGAGCAGGAGAGAGTTGTGAGGCTGTGGGATTCACTTCCAGAGTTAGTGGTTGAGACAGAAACTGTGGATTAGAGACTGGGAGGAAGGAGCAGGGAATGGGAACAGGGTAGATCAATGTCATTAGGACTATTTGCTGGAGTGGTCAGTAAATCCTGACGCAGTCTGAATGGCCTGTTTGTGTCTTGTAAGCTGTTTCATTGCTGACCTGTAACTGATGTCTTGTTTCCTACCACAGGCTAAGGAGGAGCAGAGGATGGATGCGATTTGTGTGGGTAAAGTCACTCTGCCATGTCCACCCGGTGAAGGTCAGCTTCACCGTATCGTCCTGCTCCGGGATCAGCTCTATGACCTGCACAGCCGCCTCATCTCCTAGGAACCTGGGCCAGGGCCCCTCGTCATCAGGACACTAATCTAATCTTCAACCCAGGAGTACCCAACCTGCTAATCTCGCTAATTCCTAACCACTGCCTCATTTATTACTAAGTGTGTGACCCAGAGGCAGTTTAGATAAAGCTCTGTCTACACACTGCCCCTGTCGGGAATTAACCCCTCGCAGCCTACAGCTCCAAGAACTGTTCCCTCAGCTCAGTGTGTACTCTGTCATTATAGTGACATTCTATCCATAGATCAGACCCAGTCAGTGCCACAGTTATTCAACTCTCCCCCTCATTGTATCCTTCCCAATAGTTTGGCTAATCGTCCTGGGGGGGGCCTCGCACACTGCTCTCGGATCACAGTCTGATTGGGCTCCTGACTTCACCTCCTAGTCAATGGTCACTGACCTCCCTACAACATTCCCAGCTCACTTCCCGAAGTTTTCCCAGCTCACTTCCCGATAAGCTTTCATAGCTCACTTTCCGATTAGCTTTCCCAGCTCACTTCCCGAAAAACCTCGCGAGCAATTTATCAAGAAGAGGATACAAACTCTGTGGACAGCACGTTAGTAACGCACTCTCCATCTGCCCATCCACTCTCTCCATCCCTCCCTTGTCTCAATTCCCCCCCGCGTCTCCATCCCCCCCACCCCTGTCTCCATCCCCCCCACCCATGTCTCCAACACCCCCCCCCCATCTCCGTCCTTGTTTGATGCTGGATGTGTTGACTGGGTCTAATGGTGAGTTTCTGTGTGTTTGAGCAGTTTCTCTGTACAGTCTGTTGCATGTTTATTGAAGTTAGTTGTATTCAGTCAGTCTGTCCGGAGCACCTGCTCATCACACCAACTCATTAATAAATGTTCGCCTGTTGCCTGGGTTGTCTTCAAATCAATTCTCTCTGCTTTTCCTTTTGTTGAGACATAGTTACTTGGAGCAGTCCATGATTCAGGGATCAGCCCACACCTTCCCACACTCAGCCCACCTAGTGCTGAACCGCGCCCTCCCCTGGCATTGCCTCCCCCCCTTTCCCAGCGTTGACACACACCCCCCCCACATCAGTAGTGGGGAAAATGCTAGAGTCTATTATAAAGGATGTGATAGCAGAACACCTGGAAAACATAAATGGGATTGGACAAAGTCAGCATGGGTTTACGAAAGGGAAATCATGCTTAACAAATCTACTGGAGTTTTTTGAGGATGTAACTAGTAGAATAGATAAGGGAGAACCAATGGATGTGGTGTATTTGGATTTTCAGAAAGCTCCCACATAAGATGTTAGTGTGCAAGATTAAAGCACATGGGATTGGGGGTAATATACTGGCATGGATTGAGAATTGGTTGACAGACAGGAAACAAAGAGTAGGAATATATGGGTCTTTTTCTGAGTGGCAGGCAGCGACTAGTGGGGTACCACAGGGATCAGTGCTTGGGCCCCAGCTATTCTTGGGTGAGGGAACTAAATGCAACATTTCCAAGTTTGCAGACGACACAAAGCTGGGGGAGGGGGGGGAATGTGAGCTGTGAGGAGGATGCAAAGAGCTCCAATGTGATTTGGGCGAGTGGGCAAATGCATGGCAGATGCAGTATAACGTGGATAAATGTGAAGTTATCCACTTTGGTTGTAAAAACAGAAAGGCAGATTATTATCTGAATGGTGATAGATTGGGAAAGGGGGAGGTGCAATGAGACCTGGGTGTCCTTGTACACCAGTCGCTGAAAGCAAGCATTCAGGTGCAGCAAGCAGGCGAATGGTATGTTGGCCTTCATTACAAGAGGATTTGAGTACAGGAGCAAGGATGTCTTACTGCAGTTATACAGGGCCTTGGTGAGACTACATCTGGAGTATTGTGTGCAGTTTGGGTCTCCTTATCTGAGGAAGGATGTTCTTGCCATGGAGGGAGTGCAAAGAAGATTTACTAGGCTGATTCCTGGGATGGCAGGATTGATGTATGAGGAGAGATTGGGTCGACTATATTCACTAGAGTTTAGAAGATTGAGAGGGGATCTCATAGAAACCTATTAAATTCTAACAGGACTAGACAGGCTAGATGCAGGCAGGATGTTCCTGATGGCTGGGGAGTCCAGAACCAGGGATCACAGTCTCAGGATACAGGGTATGCCATTTAGAACCAAGATGAGGAGAAATGTCTTCAATTAGAGAGTGGTGAACCTGTGGAATTCTCTACCGCAGAAGGCAGTGGAGGCCAAGTCATTAAATATATTCAAGAAGGAGATAGATATATTTCTTAATGCCAAAGGGATCAAGGGATATGGGGAGAAAGCGGGAACAGGTTACTGAATTAGATGATCAGCCATGAGCTTTTTCGAAAGGCGGAGCAGGCCCAAAGGGCCAAATGCCCTACTCCTGCTCCTATTTTCAATGTTTCTATGATGTTCTCACAGCCGTCCGATGGGGGAAGGAAGGTTCTTCAGCAGTAGAACAGTCCGTAGTCTAATCCAGAAGTTGAAATTGTTGTTCCTTCTCCAGCAATGAATTTCAACAATTAACAACTTGCAATCACTTTTTTATTAATCAATTTGGCTTTAGAATTTTTGAGGGATAAAAGATTGTCACCATCTAAATTCTCTTCCTTCAATTTAAATGGTCTGAAAGGACTCCTTTCAGGTGCTAACACGTGCTGTCTGTTTCTCTCTTAACTGTCTCTCAAAAGTCAGCTTTTCAATTAGTTTCAAACTTCATTCAGTAACACTGTATCTCGATGCTCAGTCCGAATGGCTATATCCTGGGCAACGAGAATGCTTTCTTTGATTCAGCTGCTGTAGCCTGCTGCCTTACAGCAGTACTGCTCCCTTTCCAGCCTTAAAGGCACACCGCATTCTTCCCGAAAAAAAAACTACAGCAACATTACAACCCTCAGTTGACCCTGCAAAGTCTTCCTTACTCATCTCTGGGGGCTTGTGCCAAAGTTGGGAGAGCTGTCCCACAGACTAGTCAAGCAACAGCCTGACATAGTCATACTCACGGGATCATACCTTACAGATAATGTCCCAGATGCCACGGTCACCATCCACCGGGTATGTCCTGTCCCACCAGCAGGACAGGCCCAGCAGAGGTGGCGTCACAGTGGTATACAGTAGGGAGGGAGTTGCCCTGGGAGTCCTCAACATCGACTCTGGACCCAATGAAATCTTATGGCATCAGGTCAAATATGGGCAAGGAAACCTCCTCATTACCACCTACTGCCCTCCCTCAGCTGATGAGTCAGAACTCCATATTGAACACCACTTGGAGGAAGCACAGGGTCACAAGGGCGCAGAATGTACTCTGGCTGGGGGACTTCAATGTCCATCACCAAGAGTGGCTCGGTAGCACCACTACTGACCGAGCTGGCCGAGTCCTAAAGGACATAGCTGCTAGACTGGGTCTGTGGCAGGTGGTGGGGGAACCAACACGAGGGAAAAACATACTTGACCTCACCAATCTGCCTGCTGCAGATGCATCTGTCTATGACTGTATTGGTAGGAATGACCACCGCACAGTCCTTGCGGAGACCAAGTCCCGCCTTCACATTGAGGGGACCGTCCGTCGTGTTGTGTGGCACTATCACCGTGCTAAATGGGATAGATTTCAAACAGATCTAGCAATGCAAAACTGGGCATCCATGAGGTGCTGTGGGCCATCAGCAGCAGCAGAATTGGACTCAACCACAATCTGTAATCTCATGGCCCGGCATATCCCCACTCTACCATTACCATCAAGCCAGGAGACCAACCCTGGTTCAATGAAGAGTGCAGGAGGGTATGCCAGGAGCACCACAGGTGAAGCTACAACCCAGGACTACTTGTGTGCCAAACTGCATAAGCAGCATGCCATAGACAGCTAAGCGATCCCATAACCAATGGATCAAACCTAAGTTCTGCAGTCCTGCCACATCCAGCTGGGAATGGTGGTGGACAATTAAACAACTAACTGGAGGAGGAGGCTCCACAAATATCCCCATCCTCAACGATGGGAGAGCCCAGCACATCAGTGCTAAAGGCAAGGCTGAAGCATTTGCAAATATCTTCAGCCAGAAGTGCCGAATTGATGATCCATCTCAGCCTCCTCCTGAAGTCCCCAACATCACAGATACCAGACTTCAGCCAATCTGATTCACTCAATGTGATATGAAGAAACAACTGAAGGCAGTGGATACTGCCAAGGCTATGGGCCCTGACAATATTCCAGCAATAGTACTGAAGACCTGTGCTCCAGAACTTGCCGCGAAATCAGTCAAGTTGTTCCAGTACAGGTACAACACTGGTATTGACTTGGCCTTGTGGAAAATTGCCCAGGTATGTCCTGTACACAAAAAGCAGGACAAATCCAACCCGGCCAATTACCGCCCCATCAGTCTACTTTCAATCATCAGTAAGGTGATGGAAGGTGTCGTCGACTGTGCTATCAAGCGGCACTTGCTTAGCAATAACCTGCTCAGTGACGCTCAGTATGGGTTCCGCCAGAACCACTCAGCTCCTAACCTCATTACAGCCTTGGTTCAAAATTGGACAGAAGAGCTGAACTCCAGAGGTGAGGAGAGAGTGACTGCCCTTGACATCAAGGCAGCATTTGACTGAGTATGGCATCAAGGAGCCCTAGCAAAACTGGAGTCAATGGGAATCGGGGGGAAAACACTGCTGGTTGGAGTCATATGTAGCACAAAGGAAGATGGTTGTGTAAAATAAAAGCAAAATATGCAGATGCTGGAAATCTGAAATAAAAGCAGTAAGTGCTGGAAATACTCAGCAAGTCAGGCAGCTGGGGAGAGAGAAGCAGAGTTAACATTTCAGGTCTGTGACCTTTCATCAGAACTGGCAAAAGTTAGAAAAGAATTAGGTTTCAAGCAAGTGAAGGGGTGGTGGGTGATGCTGGGAAGAGAACAAAAGGGAAGGTGTGTAGTAGGCCAGAGGGCAAGAGAGATTAAATAACAAAACTGTCCTGGGACAAAGGAAAAGAGTGTGTTAATGCTTGTAGTGAAAGACAAAACATTAGTCATAGCGGAATAATGAGCAGCTCTGTCTACATGAAAAGCAGGCACATGGTTTAAAATTAAAATAAATTTAAGAAAAGACCAGTCGTGCTCTGGCATTATTGAACTCTATGTTCAGTCTGCAAGCCTGTAGAGTGCCTAATCAAAAGATCAGGTGCTGCTCCTCGAGCTTGCGTTGATGTTCACTTGAACACTGGAGCAGGCCAAAGACAGAAATGTTGGCATGAGAGGTGGGGGGGTTGTGTTGAAATGGCAAGCAACCGGAAGATCGGGTTCATGCTTTCAGACTAAGTGGAGATGTTCTGCAAAGTGGTCACACAATGTGCATTTGGTCTCCCCAGTGTAGAGGTGACCACATGGTGAGCAGCAAATGCAGTTTACTAAATTGAAAGAAGTACAAGGGGATGATGGAGGAGTGAATCAGGGTGGCGCGGAGGGAACGATCCCTTTGGAATGTAGACGGGGAGGGGAAGATGTGTTTGGTAGTGGCATCACGTTGGAGGTGGTGGAAATGGCGGAGGATGGTTGTAGTTGTTGGAGCTCCAGGACATCACTGCAGGAGTTCCTCAGGGTAGTGTCCGAGACCCAACCATCTTCAGCTGCTTCATCAATGACCTTCCTTCAATCATAAGGTCAGAAGTGGGGATGTTCGCTGATGATTGCACAATGTTCAGCACCATTCGTGACTCCTCAGATACTGAAGAAGTCCATGTAGAAATGCAGCAAGACCTGGACAATATCCAGGCTTGGGCTAATAAGTGGCAAGTAACATTCACGCCACACAAGTGCCAGGCAATGACCATCTCCAACAAGAGAGAATATAACCATCTCCCCTTGACATTCAATGGCATTACCATCGCTGAATCCCCCACTATCAACATCCTGGGGGCTACCATTGACCAGAAACTGAACTGGACCATCCACATAAATGATGTGGCTACAAGAGCGGGTCAGAGGCTAGGAATCCTGAGGCGGGTTACTTACCTCCTGACTCCCCAAAGCCTGTCCACCATCTACAAGGCACAAGTCAGGAGTGTGATGGAATACTCTTCACTTGTCTGGATGGGTGCAGCTCCAACAACACTCAAGAACTCGACACCATCCAGGACAAAGCAGCCCGCTTGATTGGCACCCCATCCACAAACATTTACTCCCTCCACCACCGACGCACAGTGGCAGCAGTGTGTACCATCTACAAGATGCACTGCAGCAAGGCACCAGGGCTCCTTAGACAGCAACTTCCAAACCCACGATCTCTACCAACTAGAAGGACAAGAGCAGCAGATGCATGGGAACACCACCACCTGCAAGTTCCCCTCCAAGTCACACACCATCCTGACTTGGAACTATATCGCCGTTCCTTCACTGTCGCTGGGTTAAAATCCTGGAACTCCCTTCCTAACAGCACTGTGGGTGTATCTACCCCAAATGGACTGCAGCGTTTCAAGAAGGCAGCTCACCACCACCTTCTCAATAGCAATTAGGGGTGGGCAATAAATGCTATCCTAGCCAGCGATGCCCAAATCCCGTGATTAAATTTTTTTAAACCCTCTCAAGAGCCCTGACATCCTTCCTAAAGTGTGACCAGAACTGGACACAATATTCTCACTGTGGAGAGCTTTACAAAGGTTCAGCATAACTTCCCTGCTTTTGTACTCAATGCCTCTATTTATGAAGCCCAAGATCTGATATGTTTTACTAAACGCTCTCTCAATATGTCCTGCCACCTTCAAAAATCGATGCACCCCCAGGTCCCTCTGTTCCTGCACACTCTTTAGAACAGTGAAAAGTCACTGACCTGAAACGTTAATTCTGTTTCTCTCTCCACAGATGCTGCCAGACCTGCTGAGTATTTCCAGCATTTCTTGTTTTTGTTTCGGGTTTCCAGCATCTGCAGTATTTTGCTTTTACATAAAGTATATATTGCCTCTCCCTATTCCTTCTGCAAAAATGCATCACCTCACATTTATCAGTATTAAATTCCATTTGCCACCTCTCTGCCCACTCTAGTAGCCTATGTATATCCTGTTGCAGGCAGCTCACTCTCACCTCCAAGCTTGGTGGTATTTTGAAATCTGAAATTTGAATGTCTGTTCCAAGATCCTAATCAAATGGGTGGTTGTTGGTCGGCACAGACTCGGTGGGCCGAAGGGCCTGTTTCAGTGCTGTATCTCTAAATAAATAAATAAATCTATATCTCGCAAAAAAAAGCAGTGGTCCCAGCACTGACCCTTGGGGAACACCACTGTCCACCATCCTCCAGTCTGAAAAACAACCATTTACCATGACTCACTGTTTTCCATCCTTAAGCCAATTTTTATCCAATTGGACACTGACCCTCCTATTCCATGAGCCTCAATTTTGGTTACCAGCCTTTTATGTGGTACTTTAGCAAAGATTTTCTTAAATTCCATATAAACAACATCAACCTTCAAAAAATTCAATTAGATTAGTTCTTTATTGTTCTTTCATGAGATGTGGGTGTTGCTGGCTAGGCCAGCATTTATTGCCCATCCCTAACTGCCCTTGAACTGAGTGGTTTGCTAGGCCATTTCAGAGGGCAGTTAATAGTCAACCACATTGCTGCGGGTTTGGAGTCACATTAGGCCAGACCAGCAGACTTCCTTCCCAAAAGGACATTAGTGAACCAGATGGGTTTTATACAACAATCAATGATAGTTTCAGGCACTATTACTGAGACTAGTTGTCAATGCCAGACATTTTTTAATTAATTAATCTCATTAATGAATTGAATTTAAAAACCACCAGCTGCCATGGTGGAATTTGACCCACGTCCCCAGGGCATTGGTCTGAGCCTCTGGATTACTAGTTCAGTGACATTATCACTATGCCACCTTGTCCCTGTAGTCAAGCACAATCTGCCTTTTATAAATCCGTGCTGGCTCTCCCTAATTAACTCAAACCTCTCCAAGTGTCTTTTGATTTTTTCCCCTAAAATCTTACCCACCACTGATGTTAAACTAACTGGCCTGTCGTTACTAGGACTGTCCTTACACCCTTTCTTCAACGTCACATTTGCCACTCTCCACTCCTCTGGCACCTCCCCTGTATCTAGGGAAGATTGGAAGATTATGGAGAGCCCTTCTGCTGTCTCCACCCCCACTTCCTTTAGCAACCTGCGATGCAAGCCATCTGGACCAGGTGACTTATCTACCCTAAGCATAGCCAGCCTTTCCGGTACCTCCTGCCTATCAATTTTCACCCCAGCCATTACCTCTACTATTTCCACTTCTACCGATATTTTGTCAGTATTCTCTTCCATAATAAACACCGATACAAAATACTCATTAAATATATTAGCCTTGCCCTGTGCCTCTAAGTCTATATTACCCTCTTTGTCCCTGACAGGCCCGTCCTGCTTCTCACTACCCGCTTACTATTTACATGCTGGAAGATTTTTGGGTTCCCTTTTATGCTGACTGTCATTTTATTCTCATATTCTCTCTTTGATTTTCCTCTTCACCTCCCCTCTCATCTCACTGTATTTGGCCTGGTTGTTTCCTCATATTCTCTACCCCTTCGTCATCTGCAGTTATACAGGACCTTGGTAAGACCACATCTGGAGTATTGTGTGCACTTTGGGTCTCCTTATCTGAGGAAGGATGTTCTTGCTATGGAGGGAGTGCAAAGAAGATTTAGTGGGCTGATTCCTGGATGGCAGTATTGACATATGAGGAGAGATTGGGGTCGACTAGGCCTATATTCACTAGAGTTTAGAAGAATGAAACGGGATCTCATAGAAACCTTTAAAATTCTAACAGGACTAGACAGGTTAGATGGAGGGAGGGTGTTCCCGATGGCTGGGGAGTCCAGAACCAGGGGTCACAGTCTCAGGATACGGGGTTTGCCATTTCGAACCGAGATGAGGAGAAATTTCTTCACTCAGAGGGTGGTGAACCTGTGGAATTCTCTACCGCAGAAGGCAGTGGAGGCCAAGTCATTAAATATATTCAAGAAGGAGATAGATATATTTCTTAATGCCAAAAGGATTATGGGGGAGGGAAAGCAGGAACAGGGTACTGAATTAGACGATCAGCCATGATCTTTTTTGAATGGCGAGCAGGCCCAAAGGGCCGAATGGCCTACTCCTGCTCCTATGTTTTCTGTGTTTCTATCCAAGGAGCCCTGGGTTTTGTTCCCCTTTTTGCCCTTGTTGGAATGTTCCTAGCCTGTAACTGAAACATCTCCTCCTTAAAGATAACCCATTGTTCCATTATAGTTTTTCCTGTCAGTCTTTGCTTCCATTTTACCCTGGCTAGATCCCCTTGAAGTTAGCCCTCTTCCAAATTCAAAGATTTTCTTTAGATTGTGCCTTGCTCTTCTTTGGTTGGATAAACTCGGATTGTTTTCACTGGAACGACGGAGGTGGAGGGGCGACATGATAGAGGTTTACAAAGTTATGAGCGGCATGGACAGAGTGGATAGTCAGAAGCTTTTTCCCAGGGTGGAAGAGTCAGTTACTAGGGGACATAGGTTTAAGGTGAGAGGGACAAAGTTTAGAGGGGATGTGCGAGGCAAGTTCTTTACACAGAGGGTGGTGAGTGCCTGGAACTTGCTGCCGGGGGAGGTGATGAAAGCAGATACGATAGCGACGTTTAAGAGGCATCTTGACAAATACATGAATAGGTTGGGAATAGAGGGATACGGTCCCCGGAAGTGCAGAAGGTTTTAGTTTAGGCAGGCATCAAGGTCGGCGCAGGCTTGGAGGGCCGAATGGCCTGTTCCTGTGCTGTACTGTTCTTTGTTCCTGCTAATTTAAACCTTATGATCTGCCTGAGTGAATTTGGAAATTTGGTGCACGTGGTAAGTTCTGGAAAGTTATTGTCCAGTTTAAATTTTAGATGAAGTGTCAGGTTTTAAATCTGCTGCTTAGGTAAATAGCCTTGTTAAACAAGAAGCAGCCAGCAGTGACAGTTATCTGTTAATCAGTTGGAAGTAGTTAGGTTCAATAGGTGTTAACTATTGTCGCAGAAAGCTGAGCTAGTGAGTCTTCAGAATCCTTATATAAAGCAGACATGTTTCTTAGCCAAAAAGAGTGAGGGGATGCACTGAGAGGAGACATCTGCCCGAGTGAAGTTGGAAATTTGGTGCTGAGGGAAAACGAGGGGCTCATTTTCCTCTTTTTTTCACCTTCTTCCTCTGGTTCCAAGGTAGGTGAGTGCAATTTTCCATTTCTTCACTGTGTGAATTCTTAACTAATTGACAAATTAAAAAATAAGGTTGTACAGAGATGGCAGGGCCGGTGGTGTGCTGCAACTACAGCATGTGGGAATCTGTGGAATGCTCTACAATCCCGGACAACCATGTCTGCAGTAAGTGTCTGCAGCTTGCACGGCTTCAGCTCAGAATTGCTGAGCTCGAGACTGAGTTGCAGACATTGTGCAGCATCAGGGAGGGGGAGAGTCACCTGGATGCTTTGTTCCAGGAGGCAGTCACACCGCTTAGAGCAGGGAGGCCATTAGAGATGGCCAATGGTCAGGGGCAGGAGGGTGTGACTGTGAGTGAGGGAGGTAGGGGGAGTCAGCATGTAGGGATGGAGGAGCCTCAGCCTCTGACCTTGTCCAACAGGTACGAGGTCCTTGCTATCTGTGTGGATGAAGAGAAGGACTGCAAGGTGGATGAGCGGACTGACCATGGCACAAGATGTCATTACAGTGGGGGGAGTGAAGAGGAGTGTGGAAGTGATGGGAGACACTATAGTCAGGGGGATAGATACTGTTGTGTGTGCTGTGACTAGGAGCTCTGATGGCTGTGTCGCCTGCCTGGTGCCAGGGTTAAAGACATCTCCTCGTGACTGGAGTGGGAGAGGGAGGATCCGGTTGTCGTGATCCATGTGGGAACCAATGACATAGGCAGAACCAGACATTATGTTCTGCTTATTGAATTTGAAGAGTTAGGGTCCGAACTAAAATGCAGAACATCAAAGGTAATCATCTCCGGATTGTTACCTGAGCCACACACAAATTGGCACAGGGTCAAGCAGATTAGAGAACTAAACCCGTGGCTCAAAGAGTGGTGTGGGAAGAAGGGGTTTTGATTTTTGGGGCACTGGCTTCAGTACTCAGAGAAAAGGGAGCTATTCTGTTGGGATGGGCTTCACTTGAACTGGGCTGGGACCAGTGTCCTGGCCAATAGCATAACTGGGGCTGTGGACAGGGCTTTAAACTAACAGAGTGGGGGGGAGGGTTTGGTTAAAGGGAAATTTAGAAATCCAAAGAGGTCAGGGCATCGGAGCAGGATAGTGATGTGGGTAACTCCCGACAGAATGGGACAGAGAGTTTAACTAAAATTGTACATTGGCAAATAAGGTCCTTGCATAGAGGTAAAAAATGAAATTAAAATTCCTTTATCTATCCAAGTCTTGCTGCATTTCTACACAGACTGCTTCAGTAGCTGTGGAGTCACGAATGGTGCTGAACATTGCGCAATCATCAGCGAACATCCCCACTTCTGACCTTATGATTGAAGGAGGGTCATTGATGGAGCAGCTGAAGATGGTTGAGGGTTCAGCATAACCTCCCTGCTCTTATATCCTATACCTCAGCTAATAAAGGAAAGGATTCCATATGCCTTATTAACCACCTTATTGACCTGTCCTGCTACCTTCAGGGATCTGTGGACATTCACTCCAAGGTCCCTCACTTCCTCTACACTTCTCAGTATTTTCCCATTAATCATGTATTCCTTTGCCTTGTTTGACCTCTCCAAATGCATCACACCTCACACTTCTCCAAGTTGAATTCCATTTGCCACTTTTCTGCCCATCCAACCAGACCATCAATATCTTCCTGCAGCCTGTAGCTATCCTCCTCGCTATCTACCACACGGTCAATCTTTGAACCGAATGGCCTGCTTCTCCACTGTAACAATGCTATGATCAGTATCATGAAACTGCAATTTCAGAGCATGACTACAATATTAATAACTACCCTCCCTCACAAAGCATTTGATAATGTGTCAATTCACCTTTTTGATTAAACTGTATGAACAGAGATTTCAACAATAAAGATAAAGACACAGATGATCAAATACTATGTGAAACATGACAGATAATATGCTACTGGGAAAATAGATTCTTGTGGTATGCAGATCGTCATAGTTGGTAAATTGGGTTAAATTAAGATGTTGGATTCACACTCAATTATTCTGGGAAACTGGAAAGAAATTCCGGCAGCGAAACCAAAAGCAATTGCTGTGTAGTCTGGATATGCTTTTCCTGCAAATGCTGCGATCTTTTATGTGTATTTAACACCACAACAAGTTAGTAATTGAAAGGGAAAGAGTTGAAGAGTGAATGGCAACTTGTCAAATGTGGAGGAGAGCTTGGTTGTCATAGCAACCTTAACATTCAGCACAATCACCAGAACAGAAAACAAGGAAACCAGTCAGCTCCATCAACATCTGCAAAGAGAACAGACAGATTTGATGCTCCAGGTGCAACTCTCTCAGAAACAAAAACATTCATGGTGTTCAAACTGTTCGAAAAGCATCAGACCTCGAAATGTTAAATGATTCTAATGTTGTGTGCCCAAAATACCAACAGTTGTCAAGCTATCCGCTCCACCTTAGCAACAGGCCAGATGAGGAGAAATTCATGGAGCTCTTTGAGGGTCTCCAGACCAACTCCACTTTGAAACTGATGGAAACTGGTTTCTTTATGGGACTCGGACCCCCTTCCATTAACCGACAATTGTGCAATTTTCGCTGTTTCTCACCTCCCTTCAAAATGACATTCTGCAAACTCGTCAGAGGATGAACTAGCAGAATAGATAAGCGGGAACTGGTGGATGTGGTATATTTAGATTTTCAGAAAGCTTTTGACAAGAGGTTAGTAAACAAAATTAGAGCACATGGGATTGGGGGGAATACACTGCAATGGATTGAGAATTGGTTAACAGACAGAAAACAGTAGGAATAAATGAGTCATTCTCAGGTTGTCAGGCTGTGAGTCGTGGGGTACCACAAGGATCAGTGCTTGGGCCCCAGCTATTCAATGATTTGGATGTGGGGATTAAATGTAATATTTCCAAGTTTGCAGATAACACAAAACTAGGTGGAAGTGTTGAGTTGTGAGGAGGATGCAAAGACACTTGAAGGGGATTTGGAGAAGCTAAGCGAGTGGGCAAAAATTTGGCAGATGGAATACAATTAATTATATTAATTTAGAGATACAGCACTGAAACAGGCCCTTCGGCCCACTGAGTCTCTGCTGACCATCAACCACCCATTTATACTAATCCTACATGAATCCCACATTCCAAACACATCCCCACCTTCCCTCCCCTACCACCTGCCTACACTAGGGGCAATTTACAATGGCCAATTTACCTATCAACCTGCAAGTCTTTGGCTGTGGGAGGAAACCGGAGCACCCGGCGAAAACCCACGCAGTCACAGGGAGAACTTGCAAACTTCACACAGGCAGTACCCAGAATAGAACCCGGGTCACTGGAGCTGTGAGGCTGCGGTGCTAATCACTGTGCCGCCCTCACTGTGCCACAATGTGGAGAAATGTAGGGATAGGTGTAATGGTATTATCACTGGACTAGTAACCCAGAGACCCAGGGTATTTCTCTGGGGACATGGGTTCGAATCCCACCACAGCAGAAGGTGGAATTTGAATTTAATTAATAAATCTGGAATTAAAAGCTAGTCTAATGATGGCCATGAAACCATTGTCGATTGTTGTAAAAACCCATCTGGTTCACTAATGTCCTCTAGGTAAGGAAATCTGCTGTCCTTACCTGGTCTGGCCTACATGTGACTCCAGACCCACAGCGATGTGGTTAACTCTTACATGCCCTCGAAATGGCCCAGCAAGACACTCAGTTGTACCTCACCGCTACGAAGTTAATAAAAAGGAATGAAACCGGACGGACCACCCAGCATCGACCTGGGCACCGGAAACGACAACGGCAAACCCAGCCCTGTCGACCCTGCAAAGTCCTCCTTACTAACATCTGGGGGCTTGTGCCAAAGTTGGGAGAGCTGTCCCACAGACTAGTCAAGCAACAGCCTGACATAGTCATATTCACGGAATCATACCTGACAGACAACGTCCCAGACTCTGCCATCACCATCCCCGGGTATGTCCTGTCCCACCGGCAGGACAGACCCAGCAGAGGTGGTGGCACAGTGGTATACAGTAGGGAGGGAGTTGCCCTGGGAGTCCTCAACATCGACTCCGGACCCCATGAAGTCTCAGAGCATCAGGTCAAACATGGGCAAGGTAACCTCCTACTGATTACCACCAACTGCCCTCCCTCAGCTGATGACTCAGTACTCCTCCATGTTGAACACCATTTGGAAGAAGCACTGAGGGTGGCAAGGGCACAAAAAGGACTCTGGGTGGGGGACTTCAATGTCCATCACCAAGAGTGGCTCAGTAGCACCACTACTGACCGAGCTGGCCGAGTCCTAAAGGACATAGCTGCTAGACTGGGTCTGCGGCAGGTGGTGGGGGAACCAACACGAGAGAAAAACGTACTTGACCTCGTCCTCACCAATCTGCCTGCTGCAGATGCTTCTGTCCATGACTGTATTGGTAGGAGTGACCACCGCACAGTCCTTGTGGAGACGAAGTCCAGCCTTCACATTGAGGAGACCGTCCATCGTGTTGTGTGGCACTATCACCGTGCTAAATGGGATAGATTTCGAACAGATCTAGCAATGCAAAACTGGGCATCCATGAGGTGCTGTGGGCCATCAGCAGCAGCAGAATCGTACTCAACCACAATCTGTAACCTCATGGCCCGGCATATCCCCCACTCTACCATTACCATCAAGCCAGGAGACCAACCCTGGTTCAATGAAGAGTGCAGGAGGGCATGCCAGGAGCAGCACCAGGCATACCTCAAAAAGAGGTGTCAACCTGGTGAAGCTACAACACAGGACTATCTGCGTGCCAAACTGCGTAAGCAGCATGCGATAGACAGAGCTAAGCGATTCCATAACCAACGGATCAGATCTAAGTTCTGCAGTCCTGCCACTTCCAGTCATGAATGGTGGTGGACAATTAAACAACTAACTGGAGGAGGTGGCTCCACAAATATCCCCATCCTCAATGATGGGGGAGCCCAGCACATCAGTGCGAAAGATAAGGCTGAAGTATTTGCAACAATCCTCAGCCAGAAGTGCCGAGTTGATGATCCATCTCGGCCTCCTCCTGAAGTCCCCAGCATCACATGCCAAAGACTTGCCCGTTGATAGGTAAATTGGCCATTAGCAATTGCCCCTAGTATAGGTAGGTGGTAGGGAAATATAGGGACAGGTGGGGATGTGGTAGGAATATGGAATTAGTGTAGGATAAGTATAAATGGGTGGTTGATGGTCGGCACAGACTCGATGGGCCGAAGGGCCCGTTTCAGTGCTGTATCTCTAAACTAAAGCTAATCACAGATGCCAGGCTTCAGCCAATTCAATTCACTCGCGTGATATCAAGAAACGACTGAAGGCACTGGATACTGCAAAAGCTATGGGCCCTGACAATATTCTGGCAATAGTACTGAAGACCTGTGCTCCAGAACTTGCCGCGCCCCTAGCCAAGCTGTTCCAGTACAGCTACAACACTGGCATCTACCCTGTAATGTGGAAAATTGCCCAGGTCTGTCCTGTACACAAAAAGCAGGACAAGTCCAACCCAGCCAATTACCGCCTCATCAGTCTACTCTCAATCGTCAGTAAAGTGATGGAAGGTGTCGTCGACACTGCTATCAAGCGGCACTTGCTTAGCAATAACCTGCTCAGTGATGCTCAGTTTGGGTTCCGCCAGGGCCACTCAGTTCCTGACCTCATTACAGCCTTGGTTCAAACATGGACAAAAGAGCTGAACTCCAGAGGTGAGGTGAGAGTGACTGCCCTTGACATCAAGGCAGCATTTGGCCGAGTATGGCATCAAGGAGCCCTAGCAAAACTGGAGTCAGTGGGAATCAGGGGGAAGACACTCCGCTGGCTGGAGTCATACCTAGAGCAAAGGAAGATGGTTGTGGTTGTTGGAGGTCAATCATCTGAGCTCCAGGACATCACTGCAGGAGTTCCGCAGGGTAGTGTCCTGGGCCCAACCATCTTCAGCTGCTTCATCAATGACCTTCCTTCAATCATAAGGTCAGAAGTGGGGATGTTCGCTGATGATTGCACAACGTTCAGCACCATTCACGACTCCTCAGATACTGAAGCAGTCCATGTAGAAATGCAGCAAGACCTGGACAATATCCAGGCTTGGGCTGATAAGTGGCAAGTAACATTCGTGCCACACAAGTGCCAGGCAATGACCATCTCCAACGAGAGAATCTAACCACCCCCCCTTGACATTCAACAGCATTACCATCGATGAATCCCCCACTATCAACATCCTCGGGGCAAGAAACTGAACTGGAGTAGCCATATAAATACCATGGCTACAAGAGCAGGTCAGAGGCTAGGAATCCTGAGGCGAGTAACTCACCTCCTGACTCCCCAAAGCCTGTCCACCATCTACAAGGCACAAGTCAGGAGTGTGATGGAATACTCTCCACTTGCCTGGATGGGTGCAGCTCCAACAACACTCAAGAAGCTCGACACCATCCAGGACAAAGCAGCCTGCTTGATTGGCACACCATCTACAAACATTCACTCCCTCCACCACCGACGCACAGTGGCAGCAGTGTGTACCATCTACAAGATGCACTGCAGCAATGCACCAAGGCTCCTCAGACAGCACCTTCAAAACCCGCGACCTCTACCAACTAGAAGGACAAGGGCAGCAAATACATGGGAACACCACCACCTGCAAGTTCCCCTCCAAGTCAAACACCATCCTGACTTGGAACTATATCGCCGTTCCTTCACTGTCGCTGGGTCAAAATCCTGGAACTCCCTTCCTAACAGCACTATGGGGATACCTACCCCAAATGGACTGCAGCGGTTCAAGAAGGCAGCTCACCACCACCTTCTCAAGGGCAATTAGGGATGGGCAATAAATGCTGACCTGGCCAGCGACACCCACATTCCATGAATGAATAAAAAAAAAGTGAGGTTATCCACTTTGGTCAGAAAAACAGAAATGGTGAGAGGCTGGGAAGTGTTGCACTTCAAAAGAACTTAGGTGTCCTTGTTCATGAGTCACAGAAAGCTAACATGCAGGTACAGCAAGTAATTAAGAAAGCAAATGGTATGTTGGCCTTTACTACAAGAGGATTTGAGTATTGGAATAAAGATCTCTTGCTGCAATTTTATAGAGCCTTGGTGAGACCGTACCTGGAGTATTGCATGCAGTTTTGGTCTCCTTACCAAAGATACACTTGTCATAGAGGGAGTGCAACAAAGGTTCACCAAACTAATTCCTAGGATGGAGGGGTTGTCCTAGGAGGAAAGAGTACATAGACTGGATCTTTATTCTCTGGAATTTAGAAGAATGAGAGGTGATCTCATTCAAACATACAAAATTCTTACAGGGCTCGACAGGGTTGATGCAGGAAGGATGTTTTCCCTGGCCGGGGAGTCAAGAACCGGGCACACAGTCTCAGAATAAGTGGCAGGCCATTTAGGGCAGAGATGAGGAGGAATTTCTTCACTGAGTGGTGAATCTTTGGCATTCAGTGTCACAGAGGGCTGTGGAGGCTCAGTCATTGAATATGTTTAAGACAGAGATCGATAGATTTCTACATATTAAAAGCATCAAGGGATACGGGGATAGTGCAGGAAAATGGTATTGAAGTAGATCAGCCTGATCTCACTGAATGGTGGAGCAGGCTTAAAGGGCTGAATGGCCTACTCCTGCTCCTTGTTCTTGTATGTTCTAGTGTGTGTTCTGTGTCACTGCAGAAAGGTGAAAGGTCAGCCTGGAATCCCACTCTGTCAGTGCAAGTGTGGCATGTGTAATTCTCAGCAGCTCTATGTTTGTGTCTGCTCTTTCCCCAGTGCTCTGTCCAGGCTGCTATACACTGACCGTCAGCTACCAGTAGCTTGCTATTGATGTGTTGACGATCCCTGGTTTAGAAGAATGAGAGGTGATCTCATTGAAACATATCACATTCTTCAGCAGCTTGTCAGGTTAGAGACTGTGAGGGTGTTTCGCCTGGCTGGGGAGTCGGTAACGGGGTGGGGGGGGGGGGGTGGTGGGGGTCACGGAATAAGGGATCAGCCATTTGGAAGTATCGAAAATGGATGCATGATGTTGTGGGTGGATTGATGATGTGCTGGCCGTATTATCAGATTGTGCTGTAGTGGGTTACTTTCAGGGATATCATAGATTGATGCAAACTTACAGTCTAGGAGGAGGTCATTCTGTCCATTGTGTCTATTGAAGCTCTCCAAACTCATCCCACTTTCCATCTGGCACTCCATAACCCAACGTTTGAGATGAGGAGAAATTTCTTCACTCAGACATTTTCGTTTTTTTCAAAAATGCACATTGAATACTAGCCTTTAAGCTGGAGGACTAGAATACAAGGGGTAGCAGTCATGCCTCAGCTATACAAAGCCCTGGTTAGACCACACTTGGAGTTACTGTGAGCAGTTCTGGGCATCACACCTTAGGAAGGACACGTTGCCCTTGGAGGAAGTGCAGTGTAGATTTACCAGAATGATAACTGGACTCCAGGGGTTAAATTATGAGGACAGATTACACAAATTAGGGAGGTATTCCCTGGAATTTAGAAGATTAAGGGGTGATTTGATTAACTTTTCAAGATATTAAGGGAAACAGATGGGGGTAGATGGAGAAAAACTATTTCCAGTGGTTCGGGAGTCTAGGACTAGGCGGCAGAGTTTAAAGTTAGATCAGGAGTGAAATTAGGAAATACTTCTTCACATAAAGGGTGGTCAAAGTTTGGAACTTTGGGAGAGGGGAGAGGAGGGGGAGCTGTGGGGGGAGAGGAGGGGGAGCTGTGAGGGGAGACGAGCGAGAGCTGTTGGACTGGTCTGTGGGGGGACAACAGCTGTAACTGAGGCTGAAAACACTGATGCTGCCACATGGCCTCAATTGAACGAGATGAAAGAGGTTTCTTTCCCTCTGTTCCCATGTCCCTCCCTCCCCTGAGTGCACCCCCCGCCGAGTTCCCTGAACCCCGTCCCCCACTCCCCTGGGCTCCCTGAACCCCCCCCCCACTTAACCCCCTCGCCCCGAGTACCCTGAACCCCCCTCCCCCCGAGTACCCTGAACCCCCCCTCCCCTCCCCAAGCTCCCTGAACCCCCTCTCCCTCCCACGAGCTTCTTAAACCCCCTCCCCCCACAAGTTCCCTCAAACCCCCCTCCCACCCTGAGCCACATACTGGTGCTGGTGAGCCGAAGATTGTTACCATGGAAGTCAGTGATTGTTTGGTCAGGAGTTAAACAGAAACACATGGAGTTGTGCCCAGACAGGTTGTGCCACACTGTACCAGTATCTGTTTTGCTTAAAATAAACATAGCAATTGCCCGAAGGCTCAGAAAATATTATACATTACCTAGACTCCTGCTTTACAGGTTGAAATACTTGCTGCAAGTTTATCCAGTGAGCAGCTGGAAGGTTCTGAGTTATTAATATACATTCCTATATCAAAGACGTTGTGCTCTACCTTCGATGGAATGGCTCACTGCAGACTAGTGTGGAGTGTACCGGTCTTGACGTCCTGGCTGGCACTGGATCATGAGTCCAGGCCTCCGGTAATCTTTGAAATGTCTCTCCTTGATGTAATATTTTAATCCGGTAGGTCAGATTTTACAAACTAAAATATTAACTGATTTAAGACCACTTCATATTTAGCGATGTCACATGAATTAAGAAATTAAAATATATTCACGATGACTAAGAATGTTAAAAAGACAAGCCTAAAGGCATTGTATCTCAATGCGCGGAGTATTAAACAGGAAATTAGAGATGCATGCGATAAGGATGCAACTGTAATTATGGGTGAGTTTAATCTACATACAGATTGGGTAAACCAAATTAGCAATAATACTGTAGAGGAGTAATTCCTGGAGTGCGCAAGTGATGGTTTTTTTGGACCAATATGTTGAAGAACCAACTAGAGAACAGGCCATCCTATACTGGGTATTGTGTAATGAGAAAGGATTAGTTAATAATCTTGTTGTGCGGGGTCCCTTGGGGAAGAGTGACCATAACATGATAAAATTCTTCATTAAGGTGGAGAGTGAGAGAGTTGATTCCGAGACTAGGGTCCTGAATCTAAATAAAGGAAGCTATGAATGCGTGAGGCACAAGTTGGCTACGATAGACTGGGGAACGTTACTTGAAGGGTTGACAGTGGATAAGCAATGGCTAGCATTTCAAGAGCGTATGGATGAAATACAACAATTGTTCATTCCTGTCTGGCGCAATAATAAAACAGGAAGGGTGGCCCAACCGTGGCTTACTAAAGAAATTAGGGATAGTATTAGATCCAAGGAGGAGAAATATAAAATGGCCAGAACACGCAGCAAACCTGAGGATTGGGAGCAGTTTAGAATTCAGCAAAGGAGGACAAAGGGATTGATTAAGGAGGGGAAAAGAGAGTATGAGAGCAAACTTGGAGAACATAAAAACTGACTGTAAAAGCTTCTATAGGTATGTGAAGAGAAAAAGATTGTGAAGACAAATGTGGGTCCCTTACAGTCAGAAACAGGGGAATTTATAATGGGGAACAAAGAAATGGCAGAACAATTAAATACATATTTTGGTTCTGTCTTCACAAAGGAGGACACAAATTACCTCCTAGAAATGTTGGGGAACATAGGGTCTAATGAGATGAAATCAGTATTAGTGGAGAAATGGTGTTAGCGAAATTGATGGGATTGAAGGCCGATAAATCCCCAGGGCCTGATAATCTACATCCCTGAGTACTTAAGGAAGTGGCCCTAGAAATAGTGGATGCATTGTTAGCCATTTTTCAAAATTCTATAGACTCTGGAACAGTTCCAACAGATTGGAGGATAGCTAATGTAACCCCACTATTTAAAAAAGGAGGTAGAGAGAAAACAGAGAATTATAGACTGGTTAGCCTGACATCAGTAGTGGGGAAAATGCTAGAGTCCATTATAAAAGATGTAATAGCAGAGCACTTGGAAAACAATGACAGGATCAGACAAAGTCAACATGGATTTATGAAAGGGAAATCATGCTTGACTAATCTACTGGAATTATTTGAGGATGTAAGTAATAGAATAGATAAGGGAGAACCAGTGGATGTGGTGTATTTGGACTTTCAGAAGAGATTAGCGTGCAAAATTAGCATGCCGAAGGGCGGCACAGTGGTTAGCACCGCAGCCTCACAGCTTCAGCAACCCAGGTTCAGTTCTGGGTATTGCTTGTGCGGAGTTTGCAAGTTCTCCCTGTGACCGCATGGATTTCCGCCGGGTGCTCCGGTTTCCTCCCACAGCCAAAGACTTGCAGGTTGATAGGTAAATTGGCCATTGTAAATTGCCACTAGTGTATTTAGTTTTTAGAGGTACAGCACTGAAACAGGCCCTTCGGCCCACCGAGTCTGTGCCGACCATCAACCACCCATTTATACTAATCCTGCACTAATTCCATATTCCTACCACATCCCCATCTGTCCCTATATTTCCCTACCAGCTACCTATACTAGGGGCAATTTATAATGGCCAATTTACCTACCAACCTGCAAGTCTTTTTTTGGCTGTGGGAGGAAACCGGAGCACCCGGAGAAAACCCACGCAGACACAGGGAGAACTTGCAAACTCCACACAGGCAGTACCCAGAATTGAACCCAGGTCGCTGGAGCTGTGAGGTTGCGGTGCTAACCACTGCGCCACTGTGCCGCCCCGGTGGTAAGAGAATTGAGGGAAGGTGGGGATGTGGTAGGGAATATGGGATTAATGTAGGATTAGTATAAATGGGTGGTTGATGGTCAGCACAGACTCGGTGGGCCAAAGGGCCTGTTTCAGTGCTGTAACTCTCTATGACTCTAAAATTAAAGCACATGGGATTGGGGGTAAGGTACTGACATGGATAGAGAACTGGTTGGCAGACAGGAAACAAAGAGTAGGAATAAACAAGTCTTTTTCCAAGGAGCAGGCAGTGACTAGTGGGGTACCACAGGGACCCCAGCTATTCACAATATAGATTACTGATATAGATGATGGAATTAAATATAATATATCTAAGTTTGCAGATGACACAAAGTTGAGTGGGAGTGTGAGCTGTGAGGAGGATGCAGAGAAGCTCCAGTGTGATTTGGACAGGTTGAGTGAGTGGGCAAATACATGGCAGATACAGTATAATGTGGATAAATGTGAGGTTATCCACTTTGGTTGTAAAAACAGAAAGGCAGATTATCTGAACGGCAACAGATTGGGAAAGGGGTCAGTGCAGCGAGGCTTGGGTGTCCTTGTGCCATGGTAAGCCATTTAGGACTGAGATGAGGAGGGATTTCTTCACCCAGAGAGTGGTGAACCTGTGGAATTCTCGACCACAGAAAACAATTGAGGACAAATCATTAAATATATTCAAGCGGCACAGTGGCGCAGTGGTTAGCACCGTAGCCTCACAGCTCCAGCGACCCGGGTTCAATTCCGGGTACTGCCTGTGTGGAGTTTGCAAGTTCTCCCTGTGTCTGCGTGGGTTTCCTCCGGGTGCTCCGGTTTCCTCCCACATGCCAAAAGACTTGCAGGTTGATAGGTAAATTGGCCATTGGAAATTGCCCCTAGTATAGGTAGGTGGTAGGGAAATATATAGGGATAGGTGGGGATGTGATAGGAATATGGGATTAGTGTAGGATTAGTGTAAACGGGTGGTTGATGGTCGGCACAGACTCGGTGGGCCGAAGGGCCTGTTTCAGTGCTGTATCTCTAAACTAAACTAAACTAAGAGTTAGATATAGTTCTTAGGGCTAAAGGGATCAAAGGATATGGGGAGAAAGCAGGAACAAGGTACTGAGTTTGGATGATCAGTCATGATTGTATTGAATGGCGGTGCAGGCTCGAAGGGCCGAATGGCCTACTCCTGCTCCTATTTTTCTATGTTTCTATATATCAACTATTAAGTACTAATGCCCAGCTTTGCATATAAAAATGCCTCTTAATTTCATTAATTATCCATAAACTCGGAGGCCACATTAAACTAAAAGCAGCAATTTATCAGACCTGACAATTAATTAAATATATTCCAAATTCAGAGCATAATTTGTTGTCTTTTCCCTGTAAAACTCTTAATTTACCTTAAAGACTCCTTTACTTTACATTCTTTATTCAGTATGTTTTGAGGTAGGCACAAGAAGTCTTGCCAACCCCTAACGGGATGCAGTCAATTCAATTGTAAACTGTGCAATTAAAGAAAAGGGTCAAGTTCCTATTAATGCAGATTGAAGCTGTTAAACTGCTTTTGTTGCCAAGAATACAAAGTACGAAGGAAAACCAAGAGATAAACCAAAACACAAAAAGGTTAAGTTTGTGTCCATGAAAAATAAAACTCATTAAAAACATCTTGAACATCTTGTTAGATAACAGTGCAGCAACTAATTACATTGTAAATATTTCATGAAGATTAAAACGGCAAAGACCTTCAACACCCCAGGAAAGGACAAGAAAGGGCTAACCGGAAAATTATGAGCCTGGGGCTGAGTTCTGCTACAATGTACACATGAACTGTTTATTGATTAGTACACAGTAAGTTGAAATACCAATTAGAGGTAGGAAGTACATTTCAAAAGATCTGCGGTTTCCAGTGTTTCACTAACACAACTGTAACGCAAAACTGTTAGAGTGTGTCGGACCCGGCCCGGCCCAAGCTCGAACTCGGTTGGGTCCCGTCGGGTTCGGATTGGGTGGCGATACTCTAATCTATAAACCATTTTACTGCATCTTTAAATGAAACAACAAACTGTGCAAATTATCAGGAGGCAAATTTTCTAAATAGAAAACTTGGCAAAGAAACTTTCAGACCCTGCTGAAACTGCCCCTCCCCCAGCACCCCTTCTCCCTGCCCCCCCCCACCCCCAACATCCCCTCTTCCTCCCCATCCTAACACCCCTTCCCCCTACCCCACACAAAGCCCTGAACCAACACACATATAACCTGTGACCCCTAACCTCCCTCCCACACACAAAATGTCCCAAGACTCCTGAACCCACAGACCCCCACCCCAACTTCCACAAGATTCCCCCCTCACCCCCAGCCCTCACCACACAGCCCCCTCCACCTCAATCAGCAGTGGCCCAGTCTGTAGTGGGGTTGGCCGTATGGTGCTGGAATCCTTCTGTGCAACAGTCGACGTCTCATTACCAGATTGTTAGTCTCATGGGCCCCAGGACGTGTAGTCTGGGCCACTGAACGGAATCTCCCGACGTGCCGTCTCACCAAATCCTCGCCATACCACTCAAAGGCAGCTGCAACACAAGGAACATGCGTCAGCACACGCCAGGGGAGCACACGCCTGCCTGCATCATAACAGGGACACACCACTCCCTACACAAAGCAACAGCCTAGAATTAACAGAACTGTGTTTAAAGGAACATAGAAAATTTCTGACACAGGAGGCCATTCAGCCCATTGTGTCGATGCTGGCAACAAGTAGCTATCCAGCCTAATCACACCATCCAGCTCTTTGTCCATAGCTCTGTAGGTTACGGCACCTCAAGTGCATATCCAGGTGTCTTTTAAATGTGATGAGGGTCTCTGCCTCAACCACCTTTTCAGGCATTGAGTTCCAGATCCCACCATCTACTGGTGAAAATATTTTTCAACTCCCCTCTAATCCTTCCACCAATTACTTGAAATCTATGCCCCCTGATTATTGACCTCTCTGCTGAGGGAAATAGATCCTTCCTATCCACTCTACCTAGGCCCATCATCATTTAATACACCTCAATTAAATCTCACCTCACCCTCTGTTCTGAGGAAAGAGACGAGTTCTGTGAGGATGCAACAAGCAGGGTGGATAAAGGGAACCAGTAGATGTAGTGCATTTGGATTTACAAAAGGCATTCGATAAGGTGCCACATAAAAGGTTACTACACAAGAGCTAATGATGTTGAGTGTAATAGTTAGCCAATTCTCTATCCTTACCAATATACCAGGAAACAGAGAGTCAGGATTAAAGGGGCACGTTCAAGTTTGCAAACTGTAACTAGTGGAGTTCCCCAGAGATCAGTGCTGGAGTTTTAACTATTTACAATCTGTATCAATGACTCGGATGAAGGGACAGAATGTATTGTAGCCAAATTTCCTGACAACACACTTGTGCGGCGTGAAAGTGACTTGCTTCCACTCGGCACTTCTGGCTGAAGATTGTTGCAAATGCTTCAGCCTTATCTTTCTCACTGATGTGCTGGGCTCCCCCATCATTGAGGATGGGGATATTTGTGGAGCCACCTCCTCCAGTTAGTTGTTTAATTGTCCACCACCATTCATGACTGTATGTGGCAGGACTGCAGAACTTAGATCTGATTCGTTGGTTGTGGGATAGCTTACCGTATCGATCGCATGCTGGTTCTGCTGTTTGGCCATGCAAGTAGTCCTGGGTTGTACCTTCACCAGGTTGACACCTCTTTTTGAGGTATGCCTGGTGCTGCTCCTGGCATGCCCTCCTGCACTCTTCATTGAACCAGGGTTGGTCTCGCAGCTTGATGGCAATGGTAGAGTGGGGGATTTACCGGGCCATGTGGTTACAGATTGCAGTTATAGAGTCACAGAGTTATACAGCACAGAAATAGACCCTTCGGTCCATCGTCTCCATGCCGGCCATCATGCGCCTGGCTGTTCTAACAATTGGCCCATAGCCTTGTATGCTATGGCGTTTCAAGTGCTCATCTAAATACTTCTTAAATGTTGTGAGGGTTCCTGCCTTTACCACCTCTTCAGGCAGTGTGTTCCAGATTCCAACCACCCTCTGGGTGAAAATTCTTTTCCTCAAATCCCCTCTAAACCTCCTGCCCCTTACCTTAAATCCATGCCCCCTGGTTATTGATCCCTCCGCTAAGGGAAAAAGTTTCTTCCTATCCACTCTATCTATGCCCCTCATAATTTTGTATCCCTCAATCACGTCCCCCCTCAGCCTTCTCTGTTCTAAGGTAAACAACCCTAGTCTATCCAGTCTCTCTTCATAACTGAAATGCTCCAGCCCACGCAATATCCTGGTGAATCTCCTCTGCACCGTCTCCAGTGCAATCACATCCTTCCTATAGTGTGGTGACCAGAACTGTACACAGTACTCCAGCTGTGGCCTAACTAACGTTTTATACAGCTCCATCATAACCTCCCTGCTCTTACATTCTATGCCTTGGCTAATAAAGGCAAGTATCCCATATGCCTTCCTAACCACCTTATCTACCTGTGCTGCTGCCTTCAGTGACCTATGGACAAGTACACCAAGGTCCCTCTGACCTTCTGTAATTCCTATGGTCCTACCATCCATTGTATATTCCCTTGCCTTGTTAGTCCTCCCAAAATGCATCACTTCACACTTCTCAGGATTAAATTCCATTTGCTACAGCTCTGCCCATCTGACCAGCCCATCTATATCGTCCTGCATTGAAAAGGTGCCACATAAAAGGCTAATATGCAAGATAAGGGCTCATGGAGTTGGTGGTGATATATTAGCACGGATAGAGGAATGGGTAATGGACAGGAAGAAAAGAGTAGGGATAAATGGGGCATTTTCAAGTTGGGAGGCTGTGACTAAAGGCCTGCTCAGGTCAGGAAAAAGAGAGAACCCGACCCGAACCCGATCAATCCACAGTGGACCCAGCCCGAGTCCCTCCAATTTCGTCCCAAGCCCAACCCGACCCAAGCCCAACCCGACCCCATCCCTTCGTCCCAGACTCCCAGCTCAGGTGTTTTTTTATTTTTCATCCTTACCGACAGAGCACTTATCATGTGTGTCCGGCCAGACTTGACCCAAGCACGACCTGGACTCAGCCCGACCTGACCCGAACCCGAAAGCCGGACCCAGAAGAGGGGCCTGACCCGACCCGAACGCGGCACATATTGTCGGGTCCCATCGGGTTCGGGTCAGGTAGCTGGCTTTTAGCTGTGACTAGTGGAGTGCCACAAGGATCAGTGCTGGGCCCTCAGCTATTTACAATCTATATTCATGACGAAAAGACAGAGTAACTTGGAGAGAACACACCTCACATACTGTGTACAGTTTTGGTCTCCTTATCTAAGGAAGGATATACTTGCCATAGAGGGAGTGCAATGGAGGTTCACCAGACTGATTCCTGGGATGGCAGGATTGTCTTATGAAGAGACATTGAGGAAACTGAGCCTGTATTCTCCAGAGTTCAAGAATGAGAGGTGATCTCATTGAAACTTGTAAAATTCTTACAGGACTCGACAGGGTAGATGTGGACAGGATATTTCCTCTGACTGGTGAGTCTATAACAAGGGGACACAGTCTGAGAATAAGGGGCAGGCCCTTTAAGAGTGAGATGAGGAGAAATTTCTGCATTCAGAGGGTGGTGAATCTGTGCACTTCTCTACCCCAGAGGGCTGTGGAAGCTCAATCATTCAGCATGTTCAGAGATCAAGAGATTTCTGGATACTAATGACATTGAGGAATGTGGGGATAGCACAGGAAAGTGGTGTTGAGGCAGATGATCAGCCATGATCTAGCTGAATGACGGGGCAGGCTAGACGGGCTGGATGGCCTACTGCTGTTGCTATGTTTCTATGTTCCTAACCTATCCAAGTTTGTTGAAGATACAACGTTAGGTGGGAATGTAAGCTGTGAGGAGCACACAGAGGCGCTGCAAAGAGATATAGACAGATTTAGTGAGTAGGCAACAAGATGGCAAATGAAGGATATGTCGGGAAGTGTGGAATTATTCATTTTGGTCGTAAGAACAGAAAAGCCTTTTTTTTAAAATTTGTTTGTGGAATGTGAGTTTGCTGACTAGGCCAGCATTTATTTATTGCCCATCCCAAATTGCCCTTGAACTGAGTGGCTTGCTCAGCTATTTCAGAGGGCCTGTAAGAGTTAACCACATTGCTGTGGGTCTGGAGTCACATGTAGGCCAGACCAGGTAAGGACAGCAGATTTCCTTCCTTAAAGGACATTAATGAACTAGATGGGTTTTTACAACAATTGACAATGGTTTCATGGCCATCATTAGACTAGCTTTCAATTCCAGATTTATTAATTGAATTCAAATTCCACCATTTGCCGTGGTGGGATTCGAACCCATGTCCCCAAATCATTAGCCTGGGCTCTAGATTACTAGTCCACCTTTTTACAAAGGTGTGAAATTTCTAAATGTTGATGTTCAGAGAGACTTGCTGGCACTCGTACAAGGTACACAGAAAGTTAGCATGCAGGTACACAAGCAATTAGGAAGGCAAATGGCATGTTGGTCTTTATTGCAAGGGGATTGGAGCACAGGAATAAGTATTGTGACAACTGTACAGGGTTTTGGTGAGACCACACCTGGAATACTGTGTGCAGTTTTGGTCTCCACATTTAAGAAAGGATATACTTGCACTGGAGGCAGTGCAGTGAAGATTCACTAGATTGGTCCCTGGGATGATGGACAGGTACTTGAATGAGCAAAGCATAGAGGGATATGGAATTAATGCAGGCAGGTGTGATTAGTATAGATAGGCATTATGGTCGGCATGGACACTGTGGGCCGAAGGGCCTGTTTCTATGCTGTACGACTCTATGAGGGGGTTGTCCTATGATGAGAAGCTGAGTAAACTGGGCCTGTATTCTCTGGAGTTTAGAAGAATGAGAGGCGAATTAATTGAGTCATACAAGATTCTGAAGGGGCTGGATAGGGTAGACACAGAGATTATTTCCCCTGGTTGGGGAATCTCAAATATGGGGACACAGTCTCAGGATAAAGGGAAAAGGGATAAGGGGCCGATCATTTAGGACTGAGATGAGGAGAAATGTCTTCACTTAAAGGGTTGTTACCCCAGAGGGTTGTGGGTGCTCCGTCGTTGAATGTATTTAAGGCTCGGATAGACAGACTTTTGATCTCTTAGGGAATTAAGGGATATGAGGGGTGGGTGGGAAAGTGAAGTTGAAGCAGATGATCAGCCATGATTGTATTAAATGGTGGAGCAGGCTCGAGGGGCCAAATGGCCTATTCCTGCTCCTGTTCTTATGTGTCCTAATTTTGTGTAATAACCTCTTGTGTGGCACCTTATCGAATACTATTTGAAAATCCAAATACACTACATCCACTGGTTTCTCCCATATCCATCTTACTTGGGGAGGTGGTGGCGTAGTGGTATTGTCACTAGACTAGTAACCCAGAGCACAGGCTAATGCTCTGGAGACATGTGTTCGAATCCCACCACAGCAGATGGTGAAATTTGAATTCAATTAATAAATCTGGTATTGAAAAGCTAGTCTAATGGTGACCATGAAACCATTGTTGATTGTTATAAAAACCCAATTGGTTCACTAATGTCCTTTAGGGAAGGAAATCTGCCGTCCTTACCTGGTCTGGCCTACATGTGACTCCACACCCACAGCAATGTGGTTGACTCTTAACTGCCCCCTGAAATGGCCGAGCAAGACACTCAGTTCAAGGGCAATTAAGGATGGGCAATAAATGCTGGCCTGGCCAGCGATGCCCACATCCCATGAACAAATTTTTAAAAAACTAGTTACATCCTCAAAAACCTTAACAGATTTGTCATTCACGATTTCTCCTTCATAAATCCGTGTTGACTTTGCTTACTCAGGTAATCATTTTCTAAGTGCCCTGTATTCACATCCCTCATAATAGATTCTAACCTTTTTCCTACTACTAATGTTAGGCTAACTGGCGTATTGTTCCCCGTTTTCTCTCTTCCTCCTTTCTTAAATAGTCAGATTAAGTTTGCTACTTTCCGATCCTTGGGAATTCTGGAAGATCAAAACCAATGTATCCTCTTTTAAAACTCTAGGATGCAGGTCATCAGGACCAGGGGATTTGTCACCACTTAGTCCCTTGCTTCTCCATTATTTCCAGAATGTCCTTTGTGGCTTTTTTCATGAAGACAGTATTTGTTTAATGTCTCTGCCAGTTCCTTATTTCCCATTATAATTCCACCTGTCTCTGCCTCTAATGGACCCACATTTACTTTCACTAATCATTTCCTATTTACCAACCTGTAAAAATGTTTACAATCTGTTTTTATGTCTCCTGCTAGGCTACTCTCATATTCTCTTTTCTTAGCAATTTCTTGGTCCTCCTGTTCTGAAATTTAAAATCCTCCCAATCCTCAGACTTACTACTCTTTCTGGCAACATTATAAGCCTTTTACTTTGATCTAATACTTTCTTTAACTCCTCTAGATTAGATTAGATTAGATTAGAGATACAGCACTGAAACAGGCCCTTCGGCCCACCGAGTCTGTGCCGACCATCAACCACCCATTTATACTAATCCTACACTAATCCCATATTCCTACCAAACATCCCCACCTGTCCCTATATTTCCCTCCCACCTACCTATACTAGTGACAATTTATAATGGCCAATTTACCTATCAACCTGCAAGTCTTTTGGCTTGTGGGAGGAAACCGGAGCACCCGGAGAAAACCCACGCAGACACAGGGAGAACTTGCAAACTCCACACAGGCAGTACCCAGAATCGAACCCGGGTCCCTGGAGCTGTGAGGCTGCGGTGCTAACCACTGCGCCACTGTGCCGCCCTCTAGTTAACACTAACACCCTGAATTTGGTGTCATTCACAAATTTTGAAATTGTAGTTTTGATTCCCGATTCCAAACAATTTATGTAACTGGTGAACAGCAGTGTTGCCAGCAATGAACCCTGTGGAACACAATTTCACACCTTTTTGCAGTCTGAGTAATGACCTTTAACCCTCACTCTCTGTTTAGCCAGCTTGCTATCCATTCTGCTCCTTGTTACCGACTCTTTGCCATACCTCATCAAAAAGACTTTTCGAAAATCCAAATATATTTATATAAAATATTACTGCAGCTACCAGTGAGAGGCCAGCCGTGTGAGCAGAGAGAGATGGCAGGTCCCCTGTTCCCACAAGCTCAGTGTTCACTACACTGTCACACTCCTTCCTTCATTGAGAAATATTGTACACTGCTAGTGCACAGCTGGAGCCTCAGTGATTGTGCACAATAAACGTCAGCTGGGTAAATCTACAATGTACCGTTCAAGGTTGTGTTGCTGTTAAAGCTGGTGTATCCAGGACAGTGGTTACCCCATCTAGATTCAGTGCAGTCACGGATGAAGTCTGTTTCAACAGCATTGCTGTTACGAGATTCTGAACTCCCTCGCTGGGAGAATGGAGCAGCGACCCCACGCATACTCACTGGAAGACCCCTCGCCATAACCCCCACTGGTACCGAGGCTGTGAATAGAACTTAGGATGTTAGTGGTAACATGTGAACACCACCCCTCCCCATTTATTCCCCCCCCCACCTCAAGTTCACCCCTTCCATCCCTTCACCCCCTCCACCCCCATTTGTACCTCTCCCATTCACCTCCTCCACCCCCAATCATATGAACATACAAATTAGGAGGCCGCCGCCACTCGGCCCCTCCAGCCTGCTGCAACTTCAATAAAATCATGGCTGATCTGATTGTAACCTCAACTCCACATTCCCACTGATAATCTTTCACCTCCCCTCCTTGCTCATCAAAAATCTATCCACCTCTGCCTTAAAAATATTCAAATATTCTGCTTCCACTGTCTTTTGAGGAAGAGAATTCTAAAGACTCACCACCCTCAGAGCTCTGCAATCTCTCACCATTTAGATAATATGCTTCTTTTTTTATTCTTCCTGCCAAAATGGATAATTTCCCACATTATACTCCATTTGCCAGGTCTTTGCCCACTCACTTAACCTATCTATATCCCTTTGTAGCCTCCTTATGTCCTCTTCACAACTTACTTTCCTACCTATCTTTGTGTCATCAGAAAATTTAGCAAACATACCTTCAGTCCCTCCTACCAAGTCATTGATATAAATTGTAAAAGGTTCAGGCTCCAGCACAGATCCCTGTGGCACACCACTCGTTACATCATACTAACCAGACAATGACCCATTGATGCCTACTCTCTGTTTCCTGTTAGCTAGCCAATTTTCTATCCGCGCCAATATGTTACCCCCTACACCATGAGCTTTTATTTTCTGCAAAATCTTTGATCTTCTGGAAATCCAAGTACAGTACATCCACCAGTTTCCCTTTATCTACAGCACATGTTACTTCTTCAAAGAACTCCAATAAATTGGTTAAACATGTTGACTCTGCCTGATTACCTCAATTTTTTTCTAAATGCCCTGCTAGAACGTCTTTAATAATAGATTCTAACATTTTCCCTATGAAAGATGTTAAGCTAACTGGCCTGTAGTTTCCTGCTTTCTATCTCCCTCCCTTTTTGAATAAAGGAGTTACATTCACTATTTTCCAATCTAACAGAACCTTCCCCCTAATCTAGCGAATTTTGGAAAATTAAAACCAATGCATCAACTATCTCACTAGCCACTTCTTTTAAGACCCAAGGATGAAGTCCATCAGGACTCGGGGACTTGTCAGCCCACAGCTCCAACAATTTGTTCAGTACCACTTCCCTGGTGATTGTAATTTTCTTGAGTTCCTCCCTCCCTTCCATTTCCTGATTTACAGCTGTTTCTGGGATGTTACTTGAAGACCGATGCAAAATACCTGTTCAGTTCATCTGTCATCTCCTTATTTTCCATTATTAATTGCCCAGACTCACTTTCAATAGGACCAACGCTCAATTTGTTGACACTTTTTAAAAATATCTGTAGAAACTTTTACTATCTGTTTTTAAATTTCCAGCTAGGTTTCTCTCGTTCACTAACTTTTCATCCTCATCAATCCTTTAGTCATTCTTTGCTTTTTTAAAAAAAAATATATATTCTGTTCAATCTTCTGACCTGCCACCCATTCTTGCATAATTATATGTTTTTTCTTTAAGTTTGATATTATCTAGTTAACCACGGATGGTGGGTCCTCTCCTCGGAATTTTTCTTTCTCGATGGAATGTATCTATTCTGTCTATTCTGAAATATCCCCTTTAATGTCTGCCACTGCATCTCTATTGACCTATCCCTTAACCTACTTTGCCAGTTCACTTTAGCTAGCTCTGCTTTCATGCCCTCACAATTGCCCTTATTTAAGTTTAAAATACTAGTCTTGGACCCACTCCACTCTCTCTCAAACTGAATGTAAAATTCAATCATATTATGATCACTGCTGCCTCGGGGCATTGTCACTATGAGGTCATTAATTACTCCTATCTCGTTGCACCAATACCAGATCTAGTATCGCCTGCTTTCTGGTTGGCCCCAGAACGTGCTGGTCGAAGAAACTATCCAGAAAAAATTCTATGAACTATTCATCTAGGCTACCTTTGCCAATCTGATTTTTCCAGTCTAAATGTAGATTAAAATCCCCCATGATTATCACTGTACTTTTCTGACAAGCACCCATTATTTCTTCCTTTATACCCCGTCCTACCTTCTGGTTACTGTTAGGTGGCCTGCACACCACTCCCACAAGTGACTTCTTGCCTTTATCATTGCTCATCTCGACCCAAACCGCTTCTACCATCCTGGTCTCCTGAAGTTAGGTCATCGCTCCCTAGTGCGCTAATACCATCATTAATTAACAGAGCCACCCCTCCACCTTTTCCTAGCTTCCTGTCCTTCCGAAATTTCATGTACCCTTCAATATTCAGGTCCCAATCTATGTCGTTCTGCAGCCATGTCTCTGTAATGGTTATCAGATCATATTTATTTATTTCTATTTGCGCGATCAGTTAATCTGTTTTATTTCGAATGCTAGTTCCTTTAGTTTCGTTCTTCTATTATATTTGTAACATCGAGCCTTGACTCCTGATTTGCACTTAGATTTATAATCAATGTCCCTTCCTGTCACAGTCTGCTCATCATTTCCCATATTAATACCTTTCTCTCTTGCCTTGTCCCTACTTTGATTTATCACATCTTCCCAAATTTCTATTCTCTGGCCCTTCACTACCCCTCCCCATTCACCCTCTCCCCCCTTCCCCCCTCTATGCCTTGCTCCCCTCCAGCTGATGTGATTCTGGAAGGGCTCTGATACCTTGTACTCCCCTATGTGACAATGCCACGCCCCACGCGTCTGCAATGTGTTCAAGCAGCATGATGGTGATGCTGCGGTGCACGACTTTGTTCCAGTGAATTCCATCTGCCGCTCGGTGCTGTAGCTGGAATCGGAATCCGTAGTGCAAGTCCAACACATCAAACCCATGAGCATCAGCCAACACTGCACTGTAGAAATTGGCTTCAATCACATCGCAACGTAGAGTTGCATCCAGATACTGCAACTGCATCAGAAAGACAGCACAGGTATGACAGATGGACAGATATACATCACTGGGAGCTCAATCCACACACACGCACACTCACGCAGACAGAGACAGCACTTACCTTCCAGGAGAGCAGCGGACCTGCAGGAGGAATACGGAGCGGGGAGCAGTTAAATAAAGCCCGAGGATCGCGACCTACTGCACTTACCTTCCAGGAGAGCAGTGGATAGGAGTGGACCTGGGAAGAACACGGAGCAGGAAGCCGTTAAATAAAGCCAGAGGATCGTGGACTACAGCACTTACCTTCCGGGAGAGCAGCAGACCTACGTGAAGAACACGGAGCGAGGAGCGGATAAATAGAGCCCGAGGATTGTGGCCCAACGCACCTACCTTCCAGGAGAGCAGCGGAGAGGAGCAAACCTGTGGGGAGAACATGGAGCGAGAAGCGTATAAATGGAGCCTGAGGATCACGCTCTAGAGCACTTACCTTCCGGGAGAGCAGTGGACTTGCAGGAAGAACACGGAGCGAAGAGCGGATAAATAGAGCCCGAGGATTATGGCCCAACGCACCTACCTTCCGGGAGAGCAGTGGAGGGGAGTCCAGGAGCGCCGGAGTTTGAAAAAAAAAGCAAACAGTGACAATCACAGGAAAGCTGCAAGGTGATTGGTTGCTGAGTAACTGCTGGAAGGGAGCATCAGTAAATAGCTGGGTTAGTACATTACTGTTAGGGTGCGTGTGTAAATAGCTGGGTTGTAGTGGTCAACAACTGGCAGACTAAAAACGAGTAAAATAGTAAGTATTAATAATAAGCAACAAGTGAGTAGCTGGTATTATATTTTTTACAGTAAGATTTTTTTAACTAGTGAACTGTATTGATTTTTAGTAGGATTTATCTGTACTAGTATTGGTAAAGTTTTTTTTTTAGCAGTACCAAAGGGTCAACTAATGCATAAAGGAATGGCAGGGTTGCTTCAACCTTGAGAGTGCACCTCCTCTGCTATGTGGGAGATCCAGGATGCTTCCGAGATCCTGGATAACCATTTGTGCAGGAAGTGTTGTCAATTGCAGCAACTTGAGCTCCAGGTATTGGAACTTGAGCGGCAGCTGGCGACACCGCGGTGCATTCATGAGGATGAGAGCTATGTGGATAGCTTGTTTATAGATGAGGTCACCCCACATCTTAAGAGCATGCAGGCGGAGAGGTGTTCACACTGCAGTCTATATTATTGCATTGTGTACTGATGGGTGTTTACTCTGCAGTCTACACTATTACACTGTGTACTGATGGTGTTTACACTGCAGTCTACTCCATTACACTGTGTACTGATGGTGTTTACACTGCAGTCTACTCTATTACACTGTGTACTGATGGTGTTTACACTGCAGTCTACACTATTACACTGTGTACTGATGGTGTTTACACTGCAGTCTACTCTATTACACTGTGTACTGATGGTGTTTACACTGCAGTCTACACTATTACACTGTGTACTGATGGTGTTTACTCTGCAGTCTACACTATTACACTGTGTACTGATGGAGTTTACATTGCAGTCTACACTATTACACTGTGTACTGATGGTGTTTACACTGCAGTCTACACTATTACACTGTGTACTGATGGTGTTTACACTGCAGTCTACACTATTACACTGTGTACTGATGGTGTTTACACTGCAGTCTACTCTATTACACTGTGTACTGATGGTGTTTACACTGCAGTCTACACTATTACACTGTGTACTGATGGTGTTTACACTGCAGTCTACACTATTACACTGAGTACTGATGGTGTTTACACTGCAGTCTACACTATTACACTGTGTACTGATGGGGGTTTACACTGCAGTCTACTCTATTACACTGTGTACTGATGGTGTTTACACTGCAGTCTACACTATTACACTGTGTACTGATGGTGTTTACACTGCAGTCTACACTATTACACTGAGTACTGATGGTGTTTACACTGCAGTCTACACAATTACACTGTTGTTTGATGGTGTTTACACTGCAGTCTACACTATTACACTGTGTACTGATGGGTGTTTACTCTGCAGTCTACACTATTACACTGTGTACTGATGGAGTTTACACTGCAGTCTACTCTATTACACTGTGTACTGATGGGTGTTTACACTGCAGTCTACACTATTACACTGTGTACTGATGGTGTTTACACTGCAGTCTACACTATTACACTGTGTACTGATGGTGTTTACTCTGCAGTCTACACAATTACACTGTGTACTGATGGGGGTTTACACTGCAGTCTACACAATTACACTGTGTACTGATGGGGGTTTACACTGCAGTCTACACTATTACACTGTTGTTTGATGGTGTTTACACTGCAGTCTACACTATTACACTGTGTACTGATGGGGGTTTACACTGCAGTCTACACTATTACACTGTGTACTGATGGTGTTTACACTGCAGTCTACACTATTACACTGTATACTGATGGTGTTTACACTGCAGTCTACACTATTACACTGTGTACTGATGGTGTTTACTCTGCAGTCTACACTATTACACTGTGTACTGATGGAGTTTACACTGCAGTCTACACTATTACACTGTGTACTGATGGAGTTTACACTGCAGTCTACACTATTACACTGTGTACTGATGGTGTTTACACTGCAGTCTACACTATTACACTGTGTACTGATGGTGTTTACACTGCAGTCTACACTATTACACTGTGTACTGATGGAGTTTACACTGCAGTCTACACTATTACACTGTGTACTGATGGTGTTTACACTGCAGTCTACACTATTAGACTGTGTACTGATGGTGTTTACACTGCAGTCTACACTATTACACTGAGTACTGATGGAGTTTACACTGCAGTCTACACTATTACACTGTGTACTGATGGTGTTTACACTGCAGTCTACACAATTACACTGTGTACTGATGGTGTTGACACTGCAGTCTATATTATTACACTGTGTATTGATGGGTGTTTACACTGCAGTCTACTCTATTACACTGTGTACTGATGGTGTTTACACTGCAGTCTACACAATTACACTGTGTATTGATGGGTGTTTACTCTGCAGTCTACACTATTACACTGTGTACTGATGGTGTTTACACTGCAGTCTACACTATTACACTGTGTACTGATGGTGTTCACACTGCAGTCTATATTATTGCATTGTGTCCTGATGGGTGTTTACTCTGCAGTCTACACTATTACACTGTGTACTGATGGGTGTTTACTCTGCAGTCTACACTATTACACTGTGTACTGATGGGTGTTTACTCTGCAGTCTACACAATTACACTGTGTACTGATGGTGTTTACTCTGCAGTCTACACAATTACACTGTGTACTGATGGTGTTTACACTGCAGTCTACACTATTACACTGTGCACTGATGGTGTTTACTCTGCAGTCTACACTATTACACTGTGTACTGATGGAGTTTACACTGCAGTCTACACTATTACACTGTGTACTGATGGTGTTTACTCTGCAGTCTACACAATTACACTGTGTACTGATGGTGTTTACTCTGCAGTCTACACTATTACACTGTGTACTGATGGTGTTTACACTGCAGTCTACACTATTACACTGTGTACTGATGGTGTTTAACATTGCAGTCTACACTATTACACTGTGTACTGATGGGTGTTTACACTGCAGTCTACACTATTACACTGTGTACTGATGGTGTTTACACTGCAGTCTACACTATTACATTGTGTACTGATGGGTGTTTACACTGCAGTCTACACGATTACACTGTGTACTGATGGAGTTTACACTGCAGTCGACACTATTACACTGCGCACTGATGGTGTTTACACTGCAGTCTACACTATTACACTGTGTACTGATGGGTGTTTACACTGCAGTCTGCACAATTACACTGTGTACTGATGGGTGTTTACTCTGCAATCTACACTATTACACTGTGTACTGATGGTGTTTACACTGCAGTCTACACTATTACACTGTGTACTGATGGTGTTCACACTGCAGTCTATATTATTGCATTGTGTCCTGATGGGTGTTTACTCTGCAGTCTACACTATTACACTGTGTACTGATGGGTGTTCACACTGCAGTCTACACAATTACACTGTGGACTAATGGTGCTTACACTGCAGTCTACACTATTACACTGAGTACTGATGGTGTTTACACTGCAGTCTACACTATTACACTGTGTACTGATGGTGTTTACACTGCAGTCTACACTATTACACGGTGTACTGATGGGTGTTTACACTGCAGTCTACACTATTACACTGTGTACTGATGGTGTTTACACTGCAGTCTACACTATTACACGGTGTACTGATGGGTGTTTACACTGCAGTCTACACTATTGCACTGTGTACTGATGGTGTTCACACTGCAGTCTACACTATTACACTGTGTACTGATGGTGTTTACACTGCAGTCTACACAATTGCACTGTGTACTGATGGTGTTCACACTGCAGTCTACACTATTACACTGTGTACTGATGGTGTTTACACTGCAGTCTACACAATTACACTGTGTACTGATGGTGTTTACTCTGCAGTCTACATTATTACACTGTGTACTGATGGTGTTTACACTGCAGTCTACACTATTACACTGTGAACTGATGGGTGTTTACTCTGCAGTCTACACTATTACACAGTGTACTGATGGTGTTTGCACTGCAGTCTACACTATTACACTGTGTACTGATGGTGTTTACATTGCAGTCTACACTATTACACTGTGTACTGATGGGTGTTTACACTGCAGTCTACACTATTACACTGTGTACTGATGGAGTTTACACTGCAGTCTACACTATTACACTGTGTACTGATGGTGTTTACACTGCAGTCTACACTATTACACTGTGTACTGATGGAGTTTACACTGCAGTCTACACTATTACACTGTGTACTGATGGTGTTTACACTGCAGTCTACACTATTACACAGTGTACTGATGGGAGTTTACATTGCAGTCTACACTATTACACGGTGCAATGATGGTGTTTACACTGCAGTCTACACTATTACACAGTGTACTGATGGGTGTTTACATTGCAGTCTACACTATTACAATGAGTACTGATGGTGTTTACACTGCAGTCTACACTATTACACTGTGTACTGATGGGTGTTTACTCTGCAGTCAACACTATTACACAGTGTACTGACGGTGTTTACACTGCAGTCTACACTATTACACTGTGTACTGATGGTGTTTGCACTGCAGTCTACACTATTACACTGTGTACTGATGGTGTTTACACTGCAGTCTACACTATTACACTGTGTACTGATGGGTGTTTACTCTGCAGTCTACACTATTACACTGTGTACTGATGGTGTTTACACTGCAGTCCACACTATTACACTGTGTACTGATGGGTGTTTACTCTGCAGTCTACACTATTACACTGTGTACTGATGGGTGTTTACACTGCAGTCTACACTATTACACTGTGTACTGATGGGTGTTTACTCTGCAGTCTACACTATTACACTGTGTACTGATGGTGTTTACACTGCAGTCTACACTATTACACTGTGTACTGATGGGTGTTTACTCTGCAGTCCACACAATTACACTGTGTACTGATGGTGTTTACACTGCAGTCTACACTATTACACTGTGTACTGATGGGTGTTTACTCTGCAGTCTACACTATTACATTGTGTACTGATGGTGTTTACACTGCAGTCTACACTATTACACTGTGTACTGATGGAGTTTACATTGCAGTCTACACTATTACACTGTGTACTGATGGGAGTTTACATTGCAGTCTACACTATTACACTGAGTACTGATGGTGTTTACACTGCAGTCTACACTATTACACTGTGTACTGATGGGTGTTTACTCTGCAGTCTACACTATTACACTGTGTACTGATGGTGTTTACACTACAGTCTACACTATTACACTGTGCACTGATGGTGTTTGCACTGCAGTCTACACTATTACACTGTGTACTGATGGGTGTTTACTCTGCAGTCTACACTATTACACTGTGTACTGATGGAGTTTACACTGCAGTCTACACTATTACACTGTGTACTGATGGTGTTTACAATGCAGTCTACACTATTACACTGTGTACTGATGGTGTTTACAATGCAGTCTACACTATTACACTGTGTACTGATGGTGTTTACACTGCAGTCTACACTATTACACTGTGTACTGATGGGTGTTTACACTGCAGTCTACACTATTACACAGTGTACTGATGGGTGTTTACTCTGCAGTCTCCACTATTACACTGTGTACTGATGGGTGTTCACACTGCATTCTACACTATTACACTGTGTACTGATGGGTGTTTACTCTGCAGTCTACACTATTACACTGAGTACTGATGGAGTTTACACTGCAGTCTACACTATTACACTGTGTGCTGATGGAGTTTACACTGCAGTCTACACTATTACACTGTGTATTGATGGGGGTTTACACTGCAGTCTACACTATTACACTGTGTACTGATGGAGTTTACACTGCAGTCTACACAATTACACTGTGTACTGATGGACTTTACACTGCAGTCTACACGATTACACTGTGTACTGATGGAGTTTCCACTGCAGTCTACACTATTACACTGTGTATTGATGGGGGTTTACACTGCAGTCTACACAATTACACTGTGTACTGATGGTGTTTACACTGCAGTCTACACAATTACACTGTGTATTGATGGGTGTTTACACTGCAGTCTACTCTATTACACTGTGTACTGATGGTGTTTACACTGCAGTCTACACAATTACACTGTGTATTGATGGGTGTTTACTCTGCAGTCTACACTATTACACTGTGTACTGATGGTGTTTACACCGCAATCTACACTATTACACTGTGCACTGATGGTGTTCACACTGCAGTCTATATTATTGCATTGTGTCCTGATGGGTGTTTACTCTGCAGTCTACACTATTACACTGTGTACTGATGGTGTTTGCACTGCAGTCTACACTATTACATTGTGTACTGATGGGTGTTTACACTGCAGTCTACACTATTACACTGTGGACTGATGGGTGTTTACTCTGCAGTCTACACTATTACACTGTGTACTGATGGGTGTTTACTCTGCAGTCCACACAATTACACTGTGTACTGATGGTGTTTACACTGCAGTCTACACTATTACACTGTGTACTGATGGGTGTTTACTCTGCAGTCTACACTATTACATTGTGTACTGATGGTGTTTACACTGCAGTCTACACTATTACACTGTGTACTGATGGAGTTTACATTGCAGTCTACACTATTACACTGTGTACTGATGGGAGTTTACATTGCAGTCTACACTATTACACTGAGTACTGATGGTGTTTACACTGCAGTCTACACTATTACACTGTGTACTGATGGGTGTTTACTCTGCAGTCTACACTATTACAGTGTACTGATGGTGTTTACACTGCAGTCTACACTATTACACTGTGTACTGATGGTGTTTGCACTGCAGTCTACACTATTACACTGTGTACTGATGGGTGTTTACTCTGCAGTCTACACTATTACACTGTGTACTGATGGTGTTTACACTGCAGTCTACACGATTACACTGTGTACTGATGGAGTTTACACTGCAGTCTACACTATTACACTGTGTACTGATGGTGTTTACAATGCAGTCTACACTATTACACTGTGTACTGATGGTGTTTACAATGCAGTCTACACTATTACACTGTGTACTGATGGTGTTTACACTGCAGTCTACACTATTACACTGTGTACTGATGGGTGTTTACACTGCAGTCTACACTATTACACTGTGTACTGATGGGTGTTTACTCTGCAGTCTCCACTATTACACTGTGTACTGATGGGTGTTCACACTGCATTCTGCACTATTACACTGTGTACTGATGGGTGTTTACTCTGCAGTCTACACTATTACACTGAGTACTGATGGAGTTTACACTGCAGTCTACACTATTACACTGTGTGCTGATGGAGTTTACACTGCAGTCTACACTATTACACTGTGTATTGATGGGGGTTTACACTGCAGTCGACACTATTACACTGTGTACTGATGGAGTTTACACTGCAGTCTACACAATTACACTGTGTACTGATGGACTTTACACTGCAGTCTACACGATTACACTGTGTACTGATGGAGTTTCCACTGCAGTCTACACTATTACACTGTGTATTGATGGGGGTTTACACTGCAGTCTACACAATTACACTGTGTACTGATGGAGTTTACACTGCAGTCTACTCTATTACACTGTGTACTGATGGTGTTTACACTGCAGTCTACACAATTACACTGTGTATTGATGGGTGTTTACACTGCAGTCTACTCTATTACACTGTGTACTGATGGTGTTTACACTGCAGTCTACACAATTACACTGTGTATTGATGGGTGTTTACTCTGCAGTCTACACTATTACACTGTGTACTGATGGTGTTTACACCGCAGTCTACACTATTACACTGTGCACTGATGGTGTTCACACTGCAGTCTATATTATTGCATTGTGTCCTGATGGGTGTTTACTCTGCAGTCTACACTATTACACTGTGTACTGATGGTGTTTGCACTGCAGTCTACACTATTACATTGTGTACTGATGGGTGTTTACACTGCAGTCTACACTATTACACTGTGTACTGATGGTGTTTACACTGCAGTCTACACTATTACACTGTGTACTGATGGTGTTTACACTGCAGTCTACTCTATTACACTGTGTACTGATGGTGTTTACACTGCAGTCTACACTATTACACTGTGTACTGATGGTGTTTACACTGCAGTCTACACTATTACACTGAGTACTGATGGTGTTTACACTGCAGTCTACACTATTACACTGTGTACTGATGGGGGTTTACACTGCAGTCTACTCTATTACACTGTGTACTGATGGTGTTTACACTGCAGTCTACACTATTACACTGTGTACTGATGGTGTTTACACTGCAGTCTACACTATTACACTGAGTACTGATGGTGTTTACACTGCAGTCTACACAATTACACTGTTGTTTGATGGTGTTTACACTGCAGTCTACACTATTACACTGTGTACTGATGGGTGTTTACTCTGCAGTCTACACTATTACACTGTGTACTGATGGAGTTTACACTGCAGTCTACTCTATTACACTGTGTACTGATGGGTGTTTACACTGCAGTCTACACTATTACACTGTGTACTGATGGTGTTTACACTGCAGTCTACACTATTACACTGTGTACTGATGGTGTTTACTCTGCAGTCTACACAATTACACTGTGTACTGATGGGGGTTTACACTGCAGTCTACACAATTACACTGTGTACTGATGGGGGTTTACACTGCAGTCTACACTATTACACTGTTGTTTGATGGTGTTTACACTGCAGTCTACACTATTACACTGTGTACTGATGGGGGTTTACACTGCAGTCTACACTATTACACTGTGTACTGATGGTGTTTACACTGCAGTCTACACTATTACACTGTATACTGATGGTGTTTACACTGCAGTCTACACTATTACACTGTGTACTGATGGTGTTTACTCTGCAGTCTACACTATTACACTGTGTACTGATGGAGTTTACACTGCAGTCTACACTATTACACTGTGTACTGATGGAGTTTACACTGCAGTCTACACTATTACACTGTGTACTGATGGAGTTTACACTGCAGTCTACACTATTACACTGTGTACTGATGGTGTTTACACTGCAGTCTACACTATTACACTGTGTACTGATGGTGTTTACACTGCAGTCTACACTATTACACTGTGTACTGATGGAGTTTACACTGCAGTCTACACTATTACACTGTGTACTGATGGTGTTTACACTGCAGTCTACACTATTAGACTGTGTACTGATGGTGTTTACACTGCAGTCTACACTATTAGACTGTGTACTGATGGTGTTTACACTGCAGTCTACACTATTACACTGAGTACTGATGGAGTTTACACTGCAGTCTACACTATTACACTGTGTACTGATGGTGTTTACACTGCAGTCTACACAATTACACTGTGTACTGATGGTGTTGACACTGCAGTCTATATTATTACACTGTGTATTGATGGGTGTTTACACTGCAGTCTACTCTATTACACTGTGTACTGATGGTGTTTACACTGCAGTCTACACAATTACACTGTGTATTGATGGGTGTTTACTCTGCAGTCTACACTATTACACTGTGTACTGATGGTGTTTACACTGCAGTCTACACTATTACACTGTGTACTGATGGTGTTCACACTGCAGTCTATATTATTGCATTGTGTCCTGATGGGTGTTTACTCTGCAGTCTACACTATTACACTGTGTACTGATGGGTGTTTACTCTGCAGTCTACACTATTACACTGTGTACTGATGGGTGTTTACTCTGCAGTCTACACAATTACACTGTGTACTGATGGTGTTTACTCTGCAGTCTACACAATTACACTGTGTACTGATGGTGTTTACACTGCAGTCTACACTATTACACTGTGCACTGATGGTGTTTACTCTGCAGTCTACACTATTACACTGTGTACTGATGGAGTTTACACTGCAGTCTACACTATTACACTGTGTACTGATGGTGTTTACTCTGCAGTCTACACAATTACACTGTGTACTGATGGTGTTTACTCTGCAGTCTACACTATTACACTGTGTACTGATGGTGTTTACACTGCAGTCTACACAATTACACTGTGGAATAATGGTGCTTACACTGCAGTCTACACTATTACACTGAGTACTGATGGTGTTTACACTGCAGTCTACACTATTACACTGTGTACTGATGGTGTTTACACTGCAGTCTACACTATTACACGGTGTACTGATGGGTGTTTACACTGCAGTCTACACTATTACACTGTGTACTGATGGTGTTTACACTGCAGTCTACACTATTACACGGTGTACTGATGGGTGTTTACACTGCAGTCTACACTATTACACTGTGTACTGATGGTGTTCACACTGCAGTCTACACTATTACACTGTGTACTGATGGTGTTTACACTGCAGTCTACACAATTGCACTGTGTACTGATGGTGTTCACACTGCAGTCTACACTATTACACTGTGTACTGATGGTGTTTACACTGCAGTCTACACAATTACACTGTGTACTGATGGTGTTTACTCTGCAGTCTACATTATTACACTGTGTACTGATGGTGTTTACACTGCAGTCTACACTATTACACTGTGAACTGATGGGTGTTTACTCTGCAGTCTACACTATTACACAGTGTACTGATGGTGTTTGCACTGCAGTCTACACTATTACACTGTGTACTGATGGTGTTTACATTGCAGTCTACACTATTACACTGTGTACTGATGGGTGTTTACACTGCAGTCTACACTATTACACTGTGTACTGATGGAGTTTACACTGCAGTCTACACTATTACACTGTGTACTGATGGTGTTTACACTGCAGTCTACACTATTACACTGTGTACTGATGGAGTTTACACTGCAGTCTACACTATTACACAGTGTACTGATGGGAGTTTACATTGCAGTCTACACTATTACACGGTGCAATGATGGTGTTTACACTGCAGTCTACACTATTACACAGTGTACTGATGGGTGTTTACATTGCAGTCTACACTATTACAATGAGTACTGATGGTGTTTACACTGCAGTCTACACTATTACACTGTGTACTGATGGGTGTTTACTCTGCAGTCAACACTATTACACAGTGTACTGACGGTGTTTACACTGCAGTCTACACTATTACACTGTGTACTGATGGTGTTTGCACTGCAGTCTACACTATTACACTGTGTACTGATGGTGTTTACACTGCAGTCTACACTATTACACTGTGTACTGATGGGTGTTTACTCTGCAGTCTACACTATTACACTGTGTACTGATGGTGTTTACACTGCAGTCCACACTATTACACTGTGTACTGATGGGTGTTTACTCTGCAGTCTACACTATTACACTGTGTACTGATGGGTGTTTACACTGCAGTCTACACTATTACACTGTGTACTGATGGGTGTTTACTCTGCAGTCTACACTATTACACTGTGTACTGATGGTGTTTACACTGCAGTCTACACTATTACACTGTGTACTGATGGGTGTTTACTCTGCAGTCCACACAATTACACTGTGTACTGATGGTGTTTACACTGCAGTCTACACTATTACACTGTGTACTGATGGGTGTTTACTCTGCAGTCTACACTATTACATTGTGTACTGATGGTGTTTACACTGCAGTCTACACTATTACACTGTGTACTGATGGAGTTTACATTGCAGTCTACACTATTACACTGTGTACTGATGGGAGTTTACATTGCAGTCTACACTATTACACTGAGTACTGATGGTGTTTACACTGCAGTCTACACTATTACACTGTGTACTGATGGGTGTTTACTCTCCAGTCTACACTATTACAGTGTACTGATGGTGTTTACACTACAGTCTACACTATTACACTGTGCACTGATGGTGTTTGCACTGCAGTCTACACTATTACACTGTGTACTGATGGGTGTTTACTCTGCAGTCTACACTATTACACTGTGTACTGATGGTGTTTACACTGCAGTCTACACGATTACACTGTGTACTGATGGAGTTTACACTGCAGTCTACACTATTACACTGTGTACTGATGGTGTTTACAATGCAGTCTACACTATTACACTGTGTACTGATGGTGTTTACAATGCAGTCTACACTATTACACTGTGTACTGATGGTGTTTACACTGCAGTCTACACTATTACACTGTGTACTGATGGGTGTTTACACTGCAGTCTACACTATTACACAGTGTACTGATGGGTGTTTACTCTGCAGTCTCCACTATTACACTGTGTACTGATGGGTGTTCACACTGCATTCTACACTATTACACTGTGTACTGATGGGTGTTTACTCTGCAGTCTACACTATTACACTGAGTACTGATGGAGTTTACACTGCAGTCTACACTATTACACTGTGTGCTGATGGAGTTTACACTGCAGTCTACACTATTACACTGTGTATTGATGGGGGTTTACACTGCAGTCTACACTATTACACTGTGTACTGATGGAGTTTACACTGCAGTCTACACTATTACACTGTGTACTGATGGAGTTTACATTGCAGTCTACACTATTACACTGTGTACTGATTGGAGTTTACATTGCAGTCTACACTATTACACTGAGTACTGATGGTGTTTACACTGCAGTCTACACTATTACACTGTGTACTGATGGGTGTTTACTCTGCAGTCTACACTATTACACTGTGTACTGATGGTGTTTACACTACAGTCTACACTATTACACTGTGCACTGATGGTGTTTGCACTGCAGTCTACACTATTACACTGTGTACTGATGGGTGTTTACTCTGCAGTCTACACTATTACACTGAGTACTGATGGAGTTTACACTGCAGTCTACACGATTACACTGTGTACTGATGGAGTTTACACTGCAGTCTACACTATTGCACTGTGTACTGATGGTGTTTACAATGCAGTCTACACTATTACACTGTGTACTGATGGTGTTTACAATGCAGTCTACACTATTACACTGTGTACTGATGGTGTTTACACTGCAGTCTACACTATTACACTGTGTACTGATGGGTGTTTACACTGCAGTCTACACTATTACACAGTGTACTGATGGGTGTTTACTCTGCAGTCTCCACTATTACACTGTGTACTGATGGGTGTTCACACTGCATTCTACACTATTACACTGTGTACTGATGGGTGTTTACTCTGCAGTCTACACTATTACACTGAGTACTGATGGAGTTTACACTGCAGTCTACACTATTACACTGTGTGCTGATGGAGTTTACACTGCAGTCTACACTATTACACTGTGTATTGATGGGGGTTTACACTGCAGTCTACACTATTACACTGTGTACTGATGGAGTTTACACTGCAGTCTACACAATTACACTGTGTACTGATGGACTTTACACTGCAGTCTACACGATTACACTGTGTACTGATGGAGTTTCCACTGCAGTCTACACTATTACACTGTGTATTGATGGGGGTTTACACTGCAGTCTACACAATTACACTGTGTACTGATGGAGTTTACACTGCAGTCCACTCTATTACACTGTGTACTGATGGTGTTTACACTGCAGTCTACACAATTACACTGTGTATTGATGGGTGTTTACACTGCAGTCTACTCTATTACACTGTGTACTGATGGTGTTTACACTGCAGTCTACACAATTACACTGTGTATTGATGGGTGTTTACTCTGCAGTCTACACTATTACACTGTGTACTGATGGTGTTTACACCGCAGTCTACACTATTACACTGTGCACTGATGGTGTTCACACTGCAGTCTATATTATTGCATTGTGTCCTGATGGGTGTTTACTCTGCAGTCTACACTATTACACTGTGTACTGATGGTGTTTGCACTGCAGTCTACACTATTACATTGTGTACTGATGGGTGTTTACACTGCAGTCTACACTATTACACTGTGGACTGATGGGTGTTTACTCTGCAGTCTACACTATTACACTGTGTACTGATGGGTGTTTACTCTGCAGTCCACACAATTACACTGTGTACTGATGGTGTTTACACTGCAGTCTACACTATTACACTGTGTACTGATGGGTGTTTACTCTGCAGTCTACACTATTACATTGTGTACTGATGGTGTTTACACTGCAGTCTACACTATTACACTGTGTACTGATGGAGTTTACATTGCAGTCTACACTATTACACTGTGTACTGATGGGAGTTTACATTGCAGTCTACACTATTACACTGAGTACTGATGGTGTTTACACTGCAGTCTACACTATTACACTGTGTACTGATGGGTGTTTACTCTGCAGTCTACACTATTACAGTGTACCGATGGTGTTTACACTGCAGTCTACACTATTACACTGTGTACTGATGGTGTTTGCACTGCAGTCTACACTATTACACTGTGTACTGATGGGTGTTTACTCTGCAGTCTACACTATTACACTGTGTACTGATGGTGTTTACACTGCAGTCTACACGATTACACTGTGTACTGATGGAGTTTACACTGCAGTCTACACTATTACACTGTGTACTGATGGTGTTTACAATGCAGTCTACACTATTACACTGTGTACTGATGGTGTTTACAATGCAGTCTACACTATTACACTGTGTACTGATGGTGTTTACACTGCAGTCTACACTATTACACTGTGTACTGATGGGTGTTTACACTGCAGTCTACACTATTACACTGTGTACTGATGGGTGTTTACTCTGCAGTCTCCACTATTACACTGTGTACTGATGGGTGTTCACACTGCATTCTACACTATTACACTGTGTACTGATGGGTGTTTACTCTGCAGTCTACACTATTACACTGAGTACTGATGGAGTTTACACTGCAGTCTACACTATTACACTGTGTGCTGATGGAGTTTACACTGCAGTCTACACAATTACACTGTGTACTGATGGACTTTACACTGCAGTCTACACGATTACACTGTGTACTGATGGAGTTTCCACTGCAGTCTACACTATTACACTGTGTATTGATGGGGGTTTACACTGCAGTCTACACAATTACACTGTGTACTGATGGAGTTTACACTGCAGTCTACTCTATTACACTGTGTACTGATGGTGTTTACACTGCAGTCTACACAATTACACTGTGTATTGATGGGTGTTTACACTGCAGTCTACTCTATTACACTGTGTACTGATGGTGTTTACACTGCAGTCTACACAATTACACTGTGTATTGATGGGTGTTTACTCTGCAGTCTACACTATTACACTGTGTACTGATGGTGTTTACACCGCAGTCTACACTATTACACTGTGCACTGATGGTGTTCACACTGCAGTCTATATTATTGCATTGTGTCCTGATGGGTGTTTACTCTGCAGTCTACACTATTACACTGTGTACTGATGGTGTTTGCACTGCAGTCTACACTATTACATTGTGTACTGATGGGTGTTTACACTGCAGTCTACACTATTACACTGTGGACTGATGGGTGTTTACTCTGCAGTCTACACTATTACACTGTGTACTGATGGGTGTTTACACTGCAGTCTACACTATTGAACTGTGTACTGATGGTGTTTGCACTGCAGTCTACACTATTACAGTGTACTGATGGGAGTTTACTCTGCAGTCTACACTATGACACTGTGTACTGATGGGTGTTCACACTGCAGTCTACACTATTACACTGTGTACTGATGGGAGTTTACTCTGCAGTCTACACAATTACACTGTGTACTGATGGTGTTTACTCTGCAGTCTACACAATTACACTGTGTACTGATGGTGTTTACTCTGCAGTCTACACTATTACACTGTGTACTGATGGTGTTTACACTGCAGTCTACACTATTACACTGTGTACTGATGGAGTTTACACTGCAGTCTACACTATTACACTGTGTACTGATGGTGTTTACACTGCAGTCTACACTATTACACTGTGTACTGATGGAGTTTACACTGCAGTCTACACAATTACACTGTGTACTGATGGTGTTTGCACTGCAGTCTACACTATTACACTGTGTACTGATGGTGTTTACACTGCAGTCTACACTATTACACTGTGTACTGATGGGTGTTTACTCTGCAGTCTACACTATTACACTGTGTACTGATGGTGTTTACACTGCAGTCCACACTATTACACTGTGTACTGATGGGTGTTTACTCTGCAGTCTACACTATTACACTGTGTACTGATGGGTGTTTACACTGCAGTCTACACTATTACACTGTGTACTGATGGGTGTTTACACTGCAGTCTACACTATTACACTGTGTACTGATGGTGTTTACACTGCAGTCTACACTATTACACTGTGTACTGATGGTGTTTACACTGCAGTCTACACTATTACACTGAGTACTGATGGTGTTTACACTGCAGTCTACACGATTACACTGTGTACTGATGGTGTTTACTCTGCAGTCTACACTATTACACTGTGTACTGATGGGTGTTTACACTGCAGTCTACACTATTACACTGTGTACTGATGGTGTTTACACTGCAGTCTACACTATTACACTGTGTACTGATGGAGTTTACACTGCAGTCTACTCTATTACACTGTGTACTGATGGGTGTTTACTCTGCAGTCTACACTATTACACTGTGTACTGATGGAGTTTACACTGCAGTCTACTCTATTACACTGTGTACTGATGGGTGTTTACTCTGCAGTCTACACTATTACACTGTGTACTGATGGAGTTTACACGGCAGTCTACACTATTGCACTGTGTACTGATGGAGTTTACACTGCAGTCTACACTATTGCACTGTGTACTGATGGAGTTTACACTGCAGTCTACTCTATTACACTGTGTACTGATGGGTGTTTACACTGCAGTCTACTCTATTACACTGTGCACTGATGGGTGTTTACACTGCAGTCTACACTGTTACACTGTGCACTGATGGAGTTTACACTGCAGTCTACTCTATTACACTGTGTACTGATGGGTGTTTACTCTGCAGTCTACACTATTACACTGTGTACTGATGGAGTTTACACTGCAGTCTACTCTATTACACTGTGTACTGATGGGCGTTTACACTGCAGTCTACTCTATTACACTGTGCACTGATGGGTGTTTACACTGCAGTCTACTCTATTACACTGTGCACTGATGGGTGTTTACACTGCAGTCTACACTATTACACTGTGTACTGATGGGTGTTTACTCTGCAGTCTACACTATTACACTGTGTACTGATGGGTGTTTACTCTGCAGTCTACACTATTACACTGTGTACTGATGGAGTTTACACTGCAGTCTACTCTATTACACTGTGTACTGATGGGTGTTTACACTGCAGTCTACGCTATTACACTGTGTACTGATGGGTGTTTACTCTGCAGTCTACACTATTACACTGTGTACTGATGGTGTTTACACTGCAGTCTACACTATTACACTGTGTCCTGATGGTGTTTACACTGCAGTCTACACTATTACACTGTGGTTTGATGGAGTTTACACTGCAGTCTACACTATCACACTTTGGTTTGATGGAGTTTACACTGCAGTCTACACTATTACACTGTGGTTTGATGGTGTTTACTCTGCAGTCTACACTATTACACTGTGTACTGATGGTGTTTACACTGCAGTCTGCACTATTGCACTGTGTACTGATGGTTGTTTACTCTGCAGTCTACACTATTACACTGTGGTTTGATGGTGTTTACTCTGCAGTCTACACGATTACACTGTGTACTGATGGTGTTTACACTGCAGTCTGCACTATTGCACTGTGTACTGATGGAGTTTACACTGCAGTCTACACTATTACACTGTGTACTGATGGTGTTTACACTGCAGTCTGCACTATTACACTGTGTACTAATGGAGTTTACACTGCAGTCTACACTATTACACTGTGTGCTGATGGTGTTTACACTGCAGTCTACACTATTACACTGTGTACTGATGGGTGTTTGCACTGCAGTCTACACTATTACACTGTGTACTGATGGAGTTTACACTGCAGTCTACTCTATTACACTGTGTACTGATGGGTGTTTACTCTGCAGTCTACTCTATTACACTGTGCACTGATGGGTGTTTACTCTGCAGTCTACTCTATTACACTGTGCACTGATGGGTGTTTACACTGCAGTCTACACTATTACACTGTGTACTGATGGGTGTTTACTCTGCAGTCTACACTATTACACTGTGTACTGATGGGTGTTTACTCTGCAGTCTACACTATTACACTGTGTACTGATGGAGTTTACACTGCAGTCTACTCTATTACACTGTGTACTGATGGGTGTTTACACTGCAGTCTACACTATTACACTGTGTACTGATGGGTGTTTACTCTGCAGTCTACACTATTACACTGTGTACTGATGGTGTTTACACTGCAGTCTACACTATTACACTGTGTCCTGATGGTGTTTACACTGCAGTCTACACTATTACACTGTGGTTTGATGGAGTTTACACTGCAGTCTACACTATCACACTTTGGTTTGATGGAGTTTACACTGCAGTCTACACTATTACACTGTGGTTTGATGGTGTTTACTCTGCAGTCTACACTATTACACTGTGTACTGATGGTGTTTACACTGCAGTCTGCACTATTGCACTGTGTACTGATGGTTGTTTACTCTGCAGTCTACACTATTACACTGTGGTTTGATGGTGTTTACTCTGCAGTCTACACGATTACACTGTGTACTGATGGTGTTTACACTGCAGTCTGCACTATTGCACTGTGTACTGATGGAGTTTACACTGCAGTCTACACTATTACACTGTGTACTGATGGTGTTTACACTGCAGTCTGCACTATTACACTGTGTACTAATGGAGTTTACACTGCAGTCTACACTATTACACTGTGTGCTGATGGTGTTTACACTGCAGTCTACACTATTACACTGTGTACTGATGGTGTTTACACTGCAGTCTGCACTATTACACTGTGTACTGATGGGGGTTTACACTGCAGTCTACACTATTACACTGTGTACTGATGGTGTTTACACTGCAGTCTACACTATTACACTGTGTACTGATGGAGTTGACACTGCAGTCAGCACTATTACACTGTGTACTGATGGGTGTTTACTCTGCAGTCTACACTATTACACTGTGTACTGATGGGTGTTTACTCTGCAGTCTACACTATTACACTGTGTACTGATGGAGTTTACATTGCAGTCTACTCTATTACACTGTGTACTGATGGGTGTTTGCACTGCAGTCTACACTATTACACTGTGTACTGATGGAGTTTACACTGCAGTCTACTCTATTACACTGTGTACTGATGGGTGTTTACTCTGCAGTCTACACTATTACACTGTGTACTGATGGGTGTTTACTCTGCAGTCTACACTATTACACTGTGTACTGATGGGTGTTTACTCTGCAGTCTACTCTATTACACTGTGTACTGATGGAGTTTACACTGCAGTCTACACTATTACACAGTGTACTGATGGGTGTTTACTCTGCAGTCTACACTATTACACTGTGTACTGATGGAGTTTACACTGCAGTCTACACTATTACACAGTGTACTGATGGGTGTTTACTCTGCAGTCTACACTATTACACTGTGTACTGATGGGTGTTTACTCTGCAGTCTACTCTATTACACTGTGTACTGATGGGTGTTTACTCTGCAGTCTACACTATTACACTGTGTACTGATGGGTGTTTACATTGCAGTCTACACTATTACACTGTGTACTGATGGTGTTTACACTGCAGTCTACACTATTACACTGTGTACTGATGGAGTTTACACTGCAGTCTACTCTATTACACTGTGTACTGATGGTGTTCACACTGCAGTCTACACTATTACACTGTGTACTGATGGGTGTTTACTCTGCAGTCTACACTATTACACTGTGTACTGATGGAGTTTACATTGCAGTCTACACCATTACACTGTGTACTGATGGAGTTTACATTGCAGTCTACTCTATTACACTGTGTACTGATGGGTGTTTACACTGCAGTCTACTCTATTACACTGTGTACTGATGGAGTTTACACTGCAGTCTACTCTATTACACTGTGTACTGATGGTGTTTACACTGCAGTCTACACTATTACACTGTGTACTGATGGGTGTTTACACTGCAGTCTACTCTATTACACTGTGTACTGATGGGTGTTTACACTGCAGTCTACACTATTACACTGTGTACTGATGGTGTTTACACTGCAGTCTACACTATTACACTGTGTACTGATGGGTGTTTGCACTGCAGTCTACTCTATTACACTGTGCACTGATGGAGTTTACACTGCAGTCTACTCTATTACACTGTGTACTGATGGGTGTTTACACTGCAGTCTACACTATTACACTGTGTACTGATGGGTGTTTACTCTGCAGTCTACACTATTACACTGTGTACTGATGGGTGTTCACACTGCAGTCTACACTATTACACTGTGTACTGATGGGTGTTTACACTGCAGTCTACACTATTACACTGTGTACTGATGGGTGTTTACACTGCAGTCTACACTATTACACTGTGTACTGATGGGTGTTTACACTGCAGTCTACACTATTACACTGTGTACTGATGGGTGTTCACACTGCAGTCTACACTATTACACTGTGTACTGATGGGTGTTTACACTGCAGTCTACACTATTACACTGTGTACTGATGGGTGTTTACACTGCAGTCTACACTATTACACTGTGTACTGATGGGGGTTTACACTGCAGTCTACACTATTACACTGTGTACTGATGGTGTTTACTCTGCAGTCTACACTATTACACTGTGTACTGATGGTGTTTACACTGCAGTCTACACTATTACACTGTGTACTGATGGTGTTTACTCTGCAGTCGACACTATTACACTGTGTACTGATGGTGTTTACACTGCAGTCTACACTATTACACTGTGTCCTGATGGTGTTTACACTGCAGTCTGCACTATTACACTGTTTACTGATGGGGGTTTACACTGCAGTCTACACTATTACACTGTGTACTGATGGAGTTTACTCTGCAGTCGACACTATTACACTGTGTACTGATGGTGTTTACACTGCAGTCTACACTATTACACTGTGTCCTGATGGTGTTTACACTGCAGTCTACACTATTACACTGTGGTTTGATGGAGTTTACACTGCAGTCTACACTATCACACTTTGGTTTGATGGAGTTTACACTGCAGTCTACACTATTACACTGTGGTTTGATGGTGTTTACTCTGCAGTCTACACTATTACACTGTGTACTGATGGTGTTTACACTGCAGTCTGCACTATTGCACTGTGTACTGATGGTTGTTTACTCTGCAGTCTACACTATTACACTGTGGTTTGATGGTGTTTACTCTGCAGTCTACACGATTACACTGTGTACTGATGGTGTTTACACTGCAGTCTGCACTATTGCACTGTGTACTGATGGAGTTTACACTGCAGTCTACACTATTACACTGTGTACTGATGGTGTTTACACTGCAGTCTGCACTATTACACTGTGTACTAATGGAGTTTACACTGCAGTCTACACTATTACACTGTGTGCTGATGGTGTTTACACTGCAGTCTACACTATTACACTGTGTACTGATGGAGTTTACACTGCAGTCAGCACTATTACACTGTGGTTTGATGGTGTTTACTCTGCAGTCTACACTATTACACTGTGTACTGATGGTGTTTACACTGCAGTCTACTCTATTACACTGCGTACTGATAGGGGTTTACACTGCAGTCTACACTATTACACTGTGTACTGATGGTGTTTACTCTGCAGTCTACACTATTACACTGTGTACTGATGGCGTTTACACTGCAGTCTACACTATTACACTGTGTACTGATGGTGTTTACACTGCAGTCTACAGACTCTTTTACCTCAGGGATCAGGAACCCTCCCTTGATCTTCTCACCCAGAGGCATAGTCATGTTCCAAATCACGAGGCATTCTGGGAGAAGGACCTTGTTCAGTCGACTGAAGAATTTCCCCAGATTCTCCCTGTATTGCTGGAGCGATCTGGATCCATACCTGGGAATGTCAGAGAGAGGAATCATGGACAAGGAGAGAACACAGCAACTGGAGGCCATTCAGCCCCTCAATGCTGTTACACTGGGACAGGAGAAGACCATTCAGCCCCTCGAGCCTGCTCTGCCATTCAATCAGATCTTAAATCTATTCATCCGCCTTTCCTCAATCTCCCACGATACACTCGCCCACCAAAAATCTAGCAATCTCAGTCTTGAAAATTTGAATTGACCCAACATGTCGGGAGTAACTGGCAGCTCCAGGCATATTAAATGCAGACACAGACAGCAGTGAGCAGGGACTGCAGTTTAAATACTAGATATGTTTTACAGACAATGACCCTGATGTTAGACAGAGAGGATCGACATGGTGCCCAGAAGTGACGGTTCCCCTCGGGAGAGGAGGACAGCGAGGCGCATTCCCAACAGCATGGCCTCACTGCCAGAAGTTTCCTTCGGTTCCTGCCCATATTCACTGCCTGATGGTGGGAGTGAGCAGGAGAACAGATCCCGAGGAATGAGTTAGACAGTGGGGAAAAAAAAAGAGGGACCCCACAGGGAAAGTTATTCATATTTTAAAGCATTCCCAGCCAGGGCCCTTTCTGGGCCCAAGATCCCCCTGAAGACACGACTCCTTCCCTTACACCCTCCCTCATGCCCCGCCCTTGCCCAATTCCCAACTCACCCACACACCCCCAGGCTGGGGCCCCTCCAGTCCCCTTCCCACCCCTCACTCACTCACTCCCCTCCCCGCTCAATTCCTCCCTCACTCACACCCCCCTCCCCACTCAATTCCTCTCTCCCCCTCCATTCCCTCTCTGTTCTCCCCTCCACCCCACTCCCATCCCAGACCCCAGTCTCCCTCCCTGCGCTCAGCACTGTACCTGGAGATGTCCCAGACACACGAATTCACGATGAGCACATCTGGCTGTAGTCCACCTTGGAAATCCGCCAAAACGCTTTCCACATAGTTGGAGTAAACCCGGGTGAGAAAGTAGAATCGCAGCAAGTGAGAGGGGCTGCGATGTTGCCGAGCTTCCCGGTACACTGTACTGTTACTCAGCGCCCCACCTTCAACCAGCTGGTCTCCCTCAAAGCTGGGCTCACCCTTCAAACACAACACACATCATGGCCAGTTAACAACACATTCATAAGAATGCAAGAAAATCTATTCATCTCTGTCTTGAAAATAATTAATGACTGAGGATCTACAGCCTGCTGGGCTAAAGAATTCCAAAGATTCACCATCCTCGGAGTGAAGAAATTTCTCCTAATCTCAGGTTGAGGGGGGACCTGATTGAGGTGTACAAAATCATGAGAGGTATAGACAGGGTGGATAGCAAGAAGCTTTTTCCCCAGAGTGGGGGATTCAATTACAAGGGGACACGAGTTCAAAGTGAAAGGGGAAAAGTTTAGGGGGGATATGCGTGGAAAGTTCTTTACGCAGAGGGTGGTGGGTGCATGGAACGCATTGCCAGCGGAGGTGGTAGACGCGGGCACGATAGCGTCTTTTAAGATGTATCTAGACAGATACATGAATGGGCAGGAAGTAAAGAGATACAGACACTTAGAAAATAGGCGACAGGTTTAGATAGAGGATCTGGATCGGCGTAGGCTTGGAGGGCCGAAGGGCCTGTTCCTGTGCTGTAATTTTCTTTGTTCTTTGTTCTAGTCCTAAATGGCCGACCCCTTATTCTGAGACTGTGAGCCCATGTTGTAGATTTCCCAGCCAGGGGAAACATTTACATACGAACATATGAATTAGGAACAGGAGTAGGCCACTCGGCCCCTCGAGCCTGCTCCACCATTCAATAAGATCATGGCTGATCTGATTATAACCTCAACTCCACATTCCCACCTACCCCCGATAACCTTTCACCCCCTTGCTTCCACAGTACAGTACTGTACTAGACTACAGTTCTGACTGATCATTTTATATAAATACTGTATATTTTATAACAATTAATCACTCAGAACCTTCCTGGTCTCTGCATCTCAGCTGCTCACTGGATAAACTTGCAGCAAGTATTTCAACCTGTAAAGCAGGAGTCTAGGTAATGTATAATGATATTTTCTGAGCCTTTGGGCAATTGCTGTGTTTATTTTAAGTAATACAGATACTGGTACAGTGTGGCACAACCTGTCTGGGCACAACTCCATGGGTTTCTGTTTAACTCCTGACCAAACAATCACTGACTTTGTAGCTCCAATCTTCATCTTTTTAAACAACCTTTCAAGTCCGATTAGTGTTTGTTGCTTATCTGCACAAACTGAAAAAGTGAAAAACGGATTTGGAATCCGAAGGTAGGTAAAGTGAACATTCCGGTGGTCGGGCCAGTTCGGTCTCGGGTCCGATGTGGTTCTGTCGCGTTATTTTTCCTGACCCAAGCAGGGTTTCACCCCTTATTCTTCTAAACTCCAGCGGATACAATCTTTCCTCAAAAGACAACCCACCCATTCCAGGTATTAATCTAGTAAACCTTCTTTGAACTGCTTCCAATGCATTTACATCCTTCCTAAAATAAGGAGACCAATACTGTACAGAATACTCCAGACGTGGCCTCACCAATGCTCCATATAACTGAAGCATAACCTCCCTACTTTTGTATTCAATTCCCCTCGCAATAAACAACATTCGATTAGCTTTCCTAATTACTTGCTGTACCTGCATACTAACCTTTTATGATTCATGCACTCGGACACCCAGATCCCTCTGCATCTCAGAGCTCTGTAATCTCTCACCATTTAGATAATATGCTGCTTTTTTATTCTTCCTGCCAGTGGACAATTTCCCACTTTCCCACATTATATTCCATTTGCCAGATTTTTGCCCACTCACTTAACTTATCTATATCCCTTTGTGGCCTCTTTATATCCTCTTCACAACTGATTTTCAGCATCTACCCTGTCAAGCCCTTTAAGAACGTTATATGTTTCAATTAGATCACTTCTCATTCTTCTGGAGAATACAGGCCCAGTCTATTCAATCTCTTCTCATAGGATAATCCCACCATCCCAGAAACCAGTCTAGCAAACCTTCATTGCTCTGCCTCTCGGGCAAGTATATCCTTCCTTCGGAAAGGAGACCAAAAGTAGGGGACATAGTTACAGAATAAGGGAACACTCATTTAAAACTGAGATGCAAAGGAATTTCTTCTCTCAGAGAGTAGTGAATGTCTGGAACACTCTACCCCAGAGAGTTGTGGAGGCTAGATCACTGTAAGTATTGAAAGAGGAGGTAGATAGATTATTGAAATCTCGGGGAGTTGAGGGCTATGAGGAGCTGGCACGAAAGAGGAGTTGAGGTCTGGGGCACATCAGCCATGATCTTATTGAATGGCGGGGCAGGCTTGAGGGGCCGAATGGCCTACTCCTGCTCCTATTTCTTATGTTCTTAAAACTGCACACAATATGCTTTTCTGCTTTTCTGAATGGAGGGATGTGACTAGTGGTGTTCCGCAGGGATCAGTGCTGGGACCTTTGCTGTTTGTAGTATATATAAATGATTTGGAGGAAAATGTAGCTGGTCTGATTAGTAAGTTTGCGGACGACACAAAGGTTGGTGGAGTTGCGGATAGTGATGAGGGTTGTCAGAGGATACAGCAGGATATAGATCGGTTGGAGACTTGGGCGGAGAAATAGCAGATGGAGTTTAATCCGGACAAATGTGAGGTAATGCATTTTGGAAGGTCTAATGCAGGTGGGAAGTATACAGTAAATGGCAGAACCCTTAGGGGTATTGACAGGCAGAGAGATCTGGGTGTACAGTTCCACAGGTCACTGAAAGTGGCAACGCAGGTGGATAAGGTAGTCAAGAAGGCATACGGCATGCTTGGAGCATCGGTCGGAGCATAGAGTATAAAAATTGGCAAGTCATGTTGCAGCTGTACAGAACCTTAGTTAGGCCACACTTAGAATATTGCGTGCAATTCTGGTCGCCACACTACCAGAAGGACGTGGAGGCTTTGGAAACGGTACAGAGGAGGTTTACCAGGATGTTGCCTGGTCTGGAGGGCATTAGCTATGAGGAGAGGTCGGATAAACTCGGATTGTTTTCACTGGAACGACGGAGGTGGAGGGGCAACATGATAGAGGTTTACAAAGTTATGAGTGGCATGGACAGAGTGGATAGTCAGAAGCTTTTTCCCAAGGTGGAAGAGTCAGTTACGAGGGGACATAGGTTTAAGGTGAGAGGGGCAAAGTTTAGAGGGGATGTGCGAGGCAAGTTCTTTACACAGAGGGCGGTGAGTGCCTGGAACTTGCTGCCGGGGGAGGTGGCGGAAGCAGGTACCATAGCGACGTTTAAGAGGCATCTTGACAAATACATGAATAGGATGGGAATAGAGGGATACGGTCCCTGGAAGTGCAGAAGGTTTTAGTTTAAGCAGGCATCAAGATCAGTGCAGGCTTGGAGGGCCGAATGGCCTGTTCCTGTGCTGTTCTTTGTTCAATACTCCAGGTGTGGTCTCACTAATGTCCTGTAAAATTATAGGGAAGACTTTTTTTTATTTTTTCATGGAATGTGGGTGACACTGGCTGCAACATTTATTGCCCATCCCTAACTGCCCTTGAGATGATGGTGAGCTTTATACTCTTACACTCTAATCCCTTTGAAACAAGTGCTAACATACCATTTCCCTTCTGAATTCCTTGCTGTACCTCACTCAAACTAGAAAGGAGGCATTGCTGGATCTGGTGCTGGGAATTGAGGTGGACCAAGTGGATCAAGTGTCTGTGGGGGATCACTTGGGTAAGAGTGATCATTGTACTGTCAGGTTTAGATTAATAATGGAGAAAAGCAAAGAGCAATCTCAAGTAGAACTTTCAAATTGGAAGAGGGCTAACTTCAATAGGATGAGGGGATCTAACCAGGGTAAAATGGAACCAAAGATTTACAGGAAAAACTGTACGTAACAATGGGTTATCTTTAAAGGAGATGTTGTTTCAGGTACAGGCGAGGTGCATTCCAACAAGGGCAAAAGGAAAGGGAACAAAACCCAGGGCTCCTTGGATGACAAAATATGATGAAACAAAAAAAAAAAAAGAGGGTGTATGATGCATGTCGGGTGAATTTGAGTGAGAACCAGGCCAAATATAATAGGTTGAGAGGGGAGGTGAAGAGGAAAATTAGACTGGCAAAGAGAATAGGAGAATAGAATGACAGTCAACATAAAAGGAAACCCAAAAATCTTCTACCAGCATGTAAATAGTAAGCAGGTAGTTAGAGGTGGAGTGGGGCCTTTGAGGGACAAAGGGTAATGCAGGCTTAGAGACACAGGGCAAGGCTAATATACTTAATGAATACTTTGTATCACTGTTCACTAAGGAAGAGGATGCTGAAAAAATATCAGTAGAAGTGGAGGTGATAGACGCAATGGATAGAGCGAGGAGGTACTGAAAAGGCCGGCTACGCTTAGGGTAGAAAATTCACCTGGTCCAGATAGTTTGCATCCCAGATTGCTAAAGGAAGTGGGGATGGAGATAGTGGAAGGACTTGTCACAATCTACCAATCTTCCCTAGATATGGGGAAGGTGTCAGAGGATTGGAGAATGTCAAATTTACACCCTTATTGAAGAAAGAGTGCAAGGACAGTCATAGTCCTAGTCATAGAGAGATACAGCACTGAAACACACCCTTCGGCCCACCGAGTCTGTGCCGACCATCAACCACCCATTTATGCTAATCCTACATTAATCCCATATTTCCTACCACATCCCCACCTTCCCTCAATTATTCTACCACCTACCTATACTAGGGGCAACTTACAATGGCCAATTTACCTATCAACCCTAACAACTACAGGCCAGTTAGTGGTGGCTTGTGTTTGAGAAACAATATTCAGGGGGGAAAAAAATCAACAGGCACTTTGAGAGGAGAGCCAGCACAGATTTGTAAAAGGCAGATTGTGCTTGACTAATCCAATTGAATTTTTTGATGAAGTAACTGGGAAGGTTGATGAAAGCAATGTGGTGGATGTTGTTTATATTGATTTTAAGAAAGTGTTTGACAAAGTACCACATATGAATTAGAATTAGAACGTTACAGCGCAGTACAGGCCCTTCGGCCCTCGATGTTACGCCGACCTGTGAAACCATCTGACCTACACTATTCCATTTTCATCCATATGTCTATCCAATGACCATTTAAATGCCCTTAAAGTTGGCGAGTCTACTACTGTTGCAGGCAGGGCGTTCCACGCCCCTACTACTCTCTGCGTAAAGAAACTACCTCTAACATCTGTCCTATATCTATCACCCCTCAACTTAAAGCTATGTCCCCTCGTGTTTGCCATCACCATCCGAGGAAAATGACGCTCACTATCCACCCTATCTAACCCTCTGATTATCTTATATGTCTCTATTAAGTCACCTCTCCTCCTCCTTCTCTCCAACGAAAACAACCTCAAGTCCCTCAGCCTTTCCTCGTAAGACCTTCCCTCCATACCAGGCAACATCCTAGTAAATCTCCTCTGCACCCTTTCCAAAGCTTCCACATCCTTCCTATAATGCGGTGACCAGAACTGCACGCAATACTCCAGGTGCGGCCTCACCAGAGTTTTGTACAGCTGCAGCATGACCTCGTGGCTCCGAAACTCGATCCCCCTACTAATAAAAGCTAACACACCATATGCCTTCTTACCAGCCCTATTAACCTGGGTAGCAACTTTCAGGGATTTATGTACCTGGACACCAAGATCTCTCTGTTCATCTACACTAGCAAGAATCTTCCCATTAGCCCAGTACTCTGCATTCCTGTTACTCCTTCCAAAGTGAATCACATCACACTTTTCCGCATTAAACTCCATTTGCCATCTCTCAGCCCAGCTCTGCAGCCTATCCATGTCCCTCTGTACCCTACAACATCCTTCGGCACTATCCACAACTCCACCGACCTTCGTGTCATCTGCAAATTTACTAACCCACCCTTCTACACCCTCTTCCAGGTCATTTATAAAAATGACAAACAGCAGTGGCCCCAAAACAGATCCTTGCGGTACACCACTAGTAACTAAACTCCAGGATGAACATTTGCCATCAACCACCACCCTCTGTCTTCTTTCAGCTAGCCAATTTCTGATCCAAAGCTCTAAATCACCTTCAACCCCATACTTCCGTATTTTCTGCAATAGCCTACCGTGGGGAACCTTATCAAACGCCTTACTGAAATCCATATACACCACATCCACTGCTTTACCCTCATCCACCTGTTTGGTCACCTTCTCGAAAAACTCAATAAGGTTTGTGAGGCACGACCTACCCTTCACAAAACCGTGCTATCGCTAATGAACTTATTCTTTTCAAGATGATTATAAATCCTGACTCTTATAACCTTTTCCAACATTTTACCCACAGCCGAAGTAAGGCTCACAGGTCTATAATTACCAGGGCTGTCTCTACTCCCCTTCTTGAACAAGGGGACAACATTTGCTATCCTCCAGTCTTCCGGCACTATTCCTGTCGACAATGACGACATAAAGATCAAGTAAAGGCTCTGCAATCTCCTCCCTGACTTCCCAGAGAATCCTAGGATAAATCCCATCTGGCCCAGGAGACTATTCTATTTTCACACTTTCCAAAATTGCTAACACCTCCTCCTTGTGAACCTCAATCCCATCTAGCCTAGTAGTCTGTATCTCAGTAATCTCCTCGACAACATTTTCTTTCTCTACTGCAAATACTGACGAAAAATATTCATTTAACGCTTCCCCTATCTCCTTTGATTCCACACACAACTTCCCACTACTATCCTTGATTGGCCCTAATCTAACTCTAGTCATTCTTTTATTCCTGATATACCTATAGAAAGCCTTAGGGTTTTCCCTGATCCTATCCGCCAATGACCTCTCGTGTGCTCTCCTTGCTCTTCTTAGCTCTCCCTTTAGATCCTTCCTGGCTAGCTTGTAACTCTCAAGCGCCCTAACTGAGCCTTCACGTCTCATCCTAACATAAGCCTTCTTCTTCCTTTTGACAAGCGCTTCAACTTCTTTAGTAAACCACGGCTCCCTCGCTCGACAACTTCCTCCCTGCCTGACAGGTACATACATTCTGGTTACCAGAATTAAGACTCATGGAATAGGAGGATCAGTGTCAGCTTGCATAAAAAATTAGTTTAAGGACAGAAAATGAGTTGTAGTAAATGGTTGTTTTTCAGACTGGAGGATGGTAGACAGTGGTGTTCCCCCAGGGTCAGTGCTGGGACCACTGCTTTTTTTGCTGTATATAAATGACTTTGATATTGCAATACAGACAATCTCAAAATTTGCCAAAGATACCAAACACGGAGGTGCGGCAAACAGTGAGGATGATATGAACCACCTGCAACAACACATAGATAGGCTAGCAGAATGGGCAGAGAGGTGACAGATGGAATTTAATACTGACAAATGTGAGGTGATGCATTTTGGCAGAAGGAACAGGGAGAGGCAATACATACATAATGGCCCAGTTCTAAAGAGTGTGCAGGAAGAGAGGGACCTGGGGGTTCATGTGCATCAATCTTTGAAGGTGGCAGGACATATTGAGAGAGTGGTTAGTAAAACATCTGGGATCTTGGGATTCATAAACAGAGGTATTGAGTACAAAAGCAGGGAAGTTCTGCTGAAGCTTTATAAAGCTCTGGTTAGGCCCAACTAGAGTATTGCATCCAGTTCTGGTCACCACACTTCAGGAAGGATGTGAGGGTCCTTGAGAGGGAGCAGAGGAGATTTACCAGAATGGTTCCAAGGGATGGGGGATTTTAGTTACAAGGTTAGGCTGGAGAGGCTGGGGTTGTTCTCCCTGGAGCAAAGGAGAGTGAGGGGAGATTTAATAGAAGTGTACAAGATTATGACAGGCTTTGGCAAGGAAAAACTGTTCTCATTAACTGATGGTACAAGGACTAGGCGACACAGAGTGAAGGTTTTGGGCAAGAGATGCAGAGGGAATGTGAGGAAGAACTTGTTAATGACCTGGAACTCGCTGTCCATGAGGGTGCTGGAAGCAGAGATGATGAATGATTTCAAAAGGAAACTGGATGGGCACTTGAGGGAAATAAACTTGCAGGGCTACGGAGACAGAGGAATGGGACTGACTGGATTGCTTGGCAGAGAGCTGGCACCGACATGATGGGCCAAATGGCCTCCTTCTGTGCCATAATGACTCTTTGACCTGCATGTTAACTTTCTATGATTTATGCACAAGGACACTCAGGTCACTCTGAATACAAACATTTCCCAGTCTTTCACCATTGAAAATAAATGTTGCTTTTTTATTTTTCCTTCCAAAGTGGATAACTTCACACTTCACTACATTATATTCCATCAGTTGTGTTCCTGCCCACTCACTCAACCTGTCTCTATCCCTCTGCAGCCTCTTTGTGTCCTCCTCAGTTTACTTTCCCACCTAAATTTGTATTATAAGCAAACTTGGTTACATTACACTCAGTCCCCTCATCTAAGTTATTAATATAAACGAACAGAGACCCGCAAAGTATTTGCAGTCAAATTAATATCTTTGTTGCAACAATACTTCTTTAAATACAGGATTTAACAGAAACAAAACTTCTCACTCCAGAAAAAGCTGCATTAAGCTGTCCATGTGTAAAACAAATCTAGAAATATAAATACAAATGTTGTCAAGAGTCTGGCCTTGTGACTTGTTTATAGTCATAGAATATGAAAGTCCCGTTGGGAACCCTTTTCTCCCGAGTTGAAAAGGCAGATTTACATCTGAGGAATAAACACTATTTCCTTGAAAACTGCCTGTTATAATTTCAGCATCTATCAATCAGCGAGGCAAACAGCTTCCTAGTTACCAATCAGCGAGGAAAACAGCTTCCTAGTTACCAATCAGCGAGGAAAACAGCTTCCTAGTTACCAATCAGCGAGGAAAACAGCTTCCTAGTTACCAATCAGCGAGGAAAACAGCTTCCTAGTTACCAATCTTGTTCCATGACAAAGTCCTTAGAATTAGAACATTACATCGCAGTACAGGCCCTTCGGCCCTCGATGTTGCGCCGACCTGTGAAACCATCTGACCTACACTATTCCATTTTCATCCATATGTCTATCCAATGACCACTTAAATGCCCTTAAAGTTGGCGAGTCTACTACTGTTGCAGGCAGGGCGTTCCACACCCCTACTACTCTCTGAGTAAAGAAACTACCTCTCACATCTGTCCTATATCTATCACCCCTCAACTTAAAGCTATGTCCCCTCGTGTTTGCCATCACCATCCGAGGAAAAAGACGCTCACTATCCACCCTTTCTAACCCTCTGATTATCTTACGTGTCTCTATTAAGTCACCTCTCCTCCTCCTTCTCTCTAACGAAAACAACCTCAAGTCCCTCAGCCTTTCCTCGTAAGACCTTCCCTCCATACCAGGCAACATCCTAGTAAATCTCCTCTGCACCCTTTCCATAGCTTCCACATCCTTTCTATAATGCGGTGACCAGAACTGCACGCAATACTCCAGGTGCGGTCTCACCAGAGTTTTGTACAGCTGCAGCATGACCTCGTGGCTCCGAAACTCGACCCCCCTACTAATAAAAGCTAACACACCATATGCCTTCTTAACAGCCCTATTAACCTGGGTAGCAACCTTCAAGGATTTATGCACCTGGACACCAAGATCTCTCTGTTCATCTACACTACCAAGAATCTTCCCATTAGCCCAGTACTCTGCATTCCTGTTACTCCTTCCAAAGTGAATCACCTCACACTTTTCCGCATTAAACTCCATTTGCCATCTCTCAGCCCAGCTCTGCAGCCTATCTATGTCTCTCTGTACCCTACAACATCCTTCGGCACTATCCACAACTCCACCGACCTTAGTGTCATCAGCAAATTTACTAACCCACCCTTCTACACCCTCTTCCAGGTCATTTATAAAAATGACAAACAGCAGTGGCCCCAAAACAGATCCTTGCGGTACACCACTAGTAACTAAACTCCAGGATGAACATTTGCCATCAACCACCACCCTCTGTCTTCTTTCAGCTAGCCAATTTCTGATCCAAAGCTCTAAATCACCTTCAACCCCATACTTCCGTATTTTCTGCAATAGCCTACCGTGGGGAACCTTATCAAACGCCTTACTGAAATCCATATACACCACATCCACTGCTTTACCCTCATCCACCTGTTTGGTCACCTTCTCGAAAAACTCAATAAGGTTTGTGAGGCACGACCTACCCGTCACAAAACCGTGCTGACTATCTCTAATGTACTTATTCTTTTCAAGATGATTATAAATCCTGTCTCTTATAACCTTTTCCAACATTTTACCCACAACCGATTTACGTTTTGGATTTACGTTTTGGAACAAGGTTACAACTGCTCCTTCTTTCAGTCTAAGTTTACGTGATGACGTTCATTGGAGCTAGAACACAAGAAATAGGAGCAGAAGTAAACCATTCGGCCCATCGAGCCTGCTCTGCCATTCAATATGATCATGGCTGATCTTGGGCTTCAATTCCACTTTCCTGCCCACTCCCCATATCCCCTGAGACACCAAAAATCCCAGCCTTAAATGTATTCAATGATGGAGCATCCACAACCCTCTGGGGTAGAGAATTCCAACGATCCACAACCCCTTGAGTGAAGTAATTTCTCCTCATCTCAGTCCTAAATGATCAGCCCCTGATACTGAAACTGTGTCCCCGTGTTTTAGATTCCCCGACCAGTGGGAACAATCTCTCAACTTAGAAACATAGACCAAAAACTTAGTACGAACCCCTCCATCCCCCGCCCGTACTGTACCCCCGAACCCCTCCATCCCCCCCCTGTACTGTACCCCGAACCCCTCCATCCCCTCCCTGTACTGTACCCCGAACCCCTCCATCCCCCCCCTGTACTGTACCCCGAACCCCTCCATCCGCCCCCTGTACTGTACCCCGAACACCTCCATCCCCTCCCTGTACTGTACCCCAAACCCCTCCATCCCCTCCCTGTACTGTACCCCGAACCCCTCCATCCGCCCCCTGTACTGTACCCCGAACACCTCCATCCCCTCCCTGTACTGTACCCCAAACCCCTCCATCCCCTCCCTGTACTGTACCCCGAACCCTTCCCTGTACTGTACCCCGAACCCCTCCATCCCCTCCCTGTACTGTACCCCAAACCCTTCCATCCCCTCCCTGTACTGTACCCCGAACCCCTCCATCCCCTCCCTGTACTGTACCCCAAACCCTTCCCTGTACTGTACCCCGAACCCCTCCATCCCCTCCCTGTACTGTACCCCGAACCCTTCCCTGTACTGTACCCCGAACCCCTCCATCCCCTCCCTGTACTGTACCCCAAACCCTTCCATCCCCTCCCTGTACTGTACCCCAAACCCCTCCATCCCCTCCCTGTACTGTACCCCAAACCCCTCCATCCCCTCCCTGTACTGTACCCCAAACCCCTCCATCCCCTCCCTGTACTGTACCCCGAACCCTTCACATCCCCCCCTGTACTGTACCCTGAACCCCTCCCTGTACTGTACCCCGAACCCCTCCCTGTACTGTACCCCGAACCCCTCCCTGTACTGTACCCCCAAACCCCTCCCTGTACTGTACCCCCAAACCCCTCCCTCCCCTCCCTGTACTGTACCCCGTACCCCTCCATCCCCCCCTGTACTGTACGCTGAACCCCTCCCTCCCCTCCCTGTACTGTACCCCGTACCCCTCCATCCCCCCCTGTACTGGACCCCAAACCCCTCCATCCCCTCCCTGTACTGTACCCCAAACCCCTCCATCCCCTCCCTGTACTGTACCCCGAACCCTTCCCATCCCCCCCTGTACTGTACCCCAAACCACTCCCTGTACTGTACCCCAAACCCCTCCATAACCCCCGTACTGTACCCCCAAACACCTCCCTGTACTGTACCCCGAACCCCTCCATCCCCTCCCTGTACTGTACCCCGAACCCCTCCATCCAATCCCTGTACTGTACCCCAAACCCCTGGCTGTACTGTACCCCAAACCCCTCCCTCCCCCCCTGTACTGTACCCCGAACCCCTCCATACCCCGCCTGTACTGTACCCCTGAAAACCCTCCATCCGCCGCCTGTACTGTACCCCGAACCCCTCCATACCCTGCCTGTACTGTACCCCGAACCCCTCCATACCCCGCCTGTACTGTACCCCTGAAAACCCTCCATACCCCGCCTGTACTGTACCCCCGAAAACCCTCCATACCCCGCCTGTACTGTACCCCTGAAAACCCTCCATACCCCGCCTGTACTGTACCCCGAACCCCTCCATAGCACGCCTGTACTGTACCCCCGAAAACCCTCCATACCCCGCCTGTACTGTACCCCCGAACCCCTCCATCCCCCCCTATAATGTACCCCAAACCCCACCATCCCCCGCCTATACTGGACCCCAAACCCCTCCATCCCCCCCATACTGTACCCCGAACCCCTCCATCCCCCCTATACTGTCCCCCAAACCCCTCCATCCCCCCTATACTGTACCCCGAACCCCTCCATCCCCCCTATACTGTACCCCGAACCCCTCCATACTCCGCCTGTACTGTACCCCCAAACCCCTCCATCCGCCACCTGTACTGTACCCCGAACCCCTCGCCTGTACCATACCCCTGAACCCCTCCATCCACCACCTGCACTGTACCCCTGAACCCCTCCGTCCCCCCCCTCCACTGTACCCCTGAACCCCTCCGTCCCCCGCCTGCACTGTACCCCTGAACCCCTCCGTCCCCCGCCTGCATCATACCCCTGAACCCCAGTGTAGCTGTCTACCTTGCTGCGGAGTTGACTATTCGTCAAGTAATTATCGCTCTGTAGAAATAGCACCAAGTCCTTGTAAACTGTACGCTGTACTGCAAAAAAAGAACACCAGGGTTACTGATCAGTAGACAGAGGTAACTAAAGAGAACAAAGAACAAAGATAATTACAGCACAGGAACAGGCCCTTCGGCCCTCCAAGCCTGCGCCGATCCAGATCCTCTCTCTAAACATGTCGCCTATTTTCTAAGGTTCTGTATCTCTTTACTTCCTGCCCATTCATGTATCTGTCTAGATACATCTTAAAAGACTCCATCGTGCCCGCATCGACCACCTCCGCTGGCAATGCGTTCCAGGCACCCACCACCCTCTGCGTAAAGAACTTTCCACGCATATCCCCCCTAAACTTTTCCCCTTTCACTTTGAACTCGTGTCCTCTAGTAATTGAAACCCCCACTCTGGGAAAAAGCTTCTTGCTATCCACCCTGACTATACCTCTCATGATTTTGTACACCTCAATCAGGTCCCCCCTCAACCTCCGTCTTTCTAATGAAAATAATCCTAATCTACTCAACCTCTCTTCATAGCTAGCGCCCTCCATACCAGGCAACATCCTGGTGAACCTCCTCTGCACCCTCTCCAAAGCATCCACATCCTTTTGATAATGTGGCGACCAGAACTGTACGCAGTATTCCAAATGTTGCAGAACCAAAGTCCTATACAACTGTAACATGACCTGCCAACTCTTGTACTCAATGCCCCGTCCGATGAAGGAAAGCATGCCGTATGCCTTCTTGACCACTCTATTTACCTGCGTTGCCACCTTCAGGGAACAGTGGACCTGAACACCCAAATCTCTCTGTACATCAATTTTCCCCAGGACTTTTCCATTTACTGTATTGTTCACTCTTGAATTGGATCTTCCAAAATGCATCACCTCGCATTTGCCCTGATTGAACTCCATCTGCCATTTCTCTGCCCAACTCTCCAATCTATCTATATTCTGCTGTATTCTCTGACAGTCCCCTTCACTATCTGCTACTCCACCAATCTTAGTGTCGTCTGCAAACTTGCTAATCAGACCACCTTTACTTTCCTCCAAATCATTAATGTATATCACAAACAACAGTGGTCCCAGCACGGATCCCTGTGGAACACCACTGGTCACACGTCTCCATTTTGAGAAACTCCCTTCTACTGCTACTCTCTGTCTCCTGTTGCCCAACCAGTTCTTTATCCATCTAGCTAGTACACCTTGGACCCCAAGCGCCTTCACTTTCTCCATCAGCCTACCATGGGGAACCTTATCAAACGCCTTACTGAAGTCCATGTATATGACATCTACAGCCCTTCCCTCATCAATCAACTTTGTCACTTCCTCAAAGAATTCTATTAAGTTGGTAAGACATGACCTTCCCTGCACAAAACCATGTTGCCTATCACTGATGAGCCCATTTTCTTCCAAATGGGAATAGATCCTATCCCTCAGTATCTTCTCCAGCAGCTTCCCTACCACTGACGTCAGGCTCACCGGTCTATAATTACCTGGATTATCCCTGCTACCCTTCTTAAACAAGGGGACAACATTAGCAATTCTCCAGTCCTCCGGGACCTCACCCGTGTTTAAGGATGCTGCAAAGATATCTGTTAAGGCCCCAGCTATTTCCTCTCTCGCTTCCCTCAGTAACCTGGGATAGATCCCATCCGGACCTGGGGACTTGTCCACCTTAATGCCCTTTAGAATACCCAACACTTCCTCCCTCCTTATGCCGACTTGACCTAGAGTAATCAAACATCTGTTCCTAACCTCAACATCCGTCATGTTCCTCTCCTCGGTGAATACCGATGCAAAGTACTCGTTTAGAATCTCACCCATTTTCTCTGAGTCCAAGCATAACATTCCTCCTTTGTCCTTTAGTGGGCCAATCCTTTCTCTCGTTACCCTCTTTCTCCTTATATATGAATAAAAGGCTTTGGGATTTTCCTTAACCCTGTTTGCTAAAGATATTTCATGACCCCTTTTAGCCCTCTTAATTCCTCGTTTCAGATTGGTCCTACATTCCCGATATTCTTTCAAAGCTTCGTCTTTCATCAGCCGCCTAGACCTTATGTATGCTTCCTTTTTCCTCTTAGCTAGCTAGTCTCACAATTTCACCTGTCATCCATGGTTCCCTAATCTTGCCATTTCTATCCCTCATTTTCACAGGAACATGTCTCTCCTGCACGCTAATCAACCTCTCTTTAAAAGCCTCCCACATATCAAATGTGGATTTACCTTCAAACAGCTGCTCCCAATCTACATTTCCCAGCTCCTGCCGAATTTTGGTATAGTTGGCCTTCCCCCAATTTAGCACTCTTCCTTTAGGACCACTCTCGTCTTTGTCCATGAGTATTTTAAAGCTTACGGAATTGTGATCACTATTCCCAAAGTAGTCCCCTACTGAATCTTCAACAACCTGGCCGGGCTCATTCCCCAACACCAGGTCCAGTATGGCCCCTTCCCGAGTTGGACTATTTACATACTGCTCTAGAAAACCCTCCTGGATGCTCCTTACAAATTCTGCTCCATCTGGACCTCTAACACTAAGCGAATCCCAGTCAATGTTGGGAAAATTAAAATCTCCTATCACCACCACCCTGTTGCTCCTACATCTTTCCATAATCTGTTTACATATTTGTACCTCTATCTCACGCTCGCTGTTGGGAGGCCTGTAGTACAGCCCCAACATTGTTACCGCACCCTTCCTATTTCTGAGTTCTGTCCATATTGCCTCACTGCTCGAGTCCTCCATAGTGCCCTCCTTCAGCACAGCTGTGATATCCTCTTTGACCAGTAATGCAACTCCTCCACCCCTTTTACCTCCCTCTCTATCCCGCCTGAAGCATCGATATCCTGGGATATTTAGTTGCCAATCATGCCCTTCCCTCAACCAAGTCTCAGTAATAGCAATAACATCATACTCCCAGGTACTAATCCAAGCCCTAAGTTCATCTGCCTTACCTACTACACTTCTTGCATTAAAACAAATGCACCTCAGACCACCAGTCCCTTTATATTCATCATCTGCTCCCTGCCTGCTCTTCCCCTTAGTCACACTGACTTCATTATCTAGTTCCTTACAGGCTTTTGTTACTACCTCCTTACTGTCAACTGACCTCAATTGGTTCCCATCCCCCTGCCACATTAGTTTAAACCCTCCCCAACAGCGTTAGCAAAAGCACCTCCAAGGACATTGGTTCCAGTCCGGCCCAGGTGTAGACCGTCCAATTTGTAATAGTCCCACCTCCCCCAGAACCGGTCCCAATGTCCCAAAAATATGAACCCCTCCTTCCTGCACCATCTCTCAAGCCACGCATTCATCCTGACTATTCTTTCATTTTTACTCTGACTATCACGTGGCACTGGTAGTAATCCTGAGATTACTACCTCTGAGGTCCTACTTTTTAACTTGGCTCCTAACTCCCTAAACTCTGCTTGTGGGACCTCATCCCGTTTTTTACCTATATCATTGGTGCCTATGTGCACAATGACAACTGGCTGTTCACCCTCCCCCTTTAGAATGTTCTGCAGCCGATCTGAGACATCCCTGACCCGTGCACCTGGGAGGCAACATACCATTCGGGAGCCTCGTTTTCGACCACAGAACCGCCTATCTACTCCCCTTACAATCGAATCCCCTACGACTATAGCCCTTCCACTCTTTTTCCCGCCCTTCTGAACAGCAGAGCCAGCCACGGTGCCATGGACCTGGCTACTGCTGCCTTCCCCTGGTGAGCCATCTCCCTCAACATTATCCAAAACGGCATACTTGTTTTGGAGGGAGATGACCGCAGGGGACTCCTGCGCTGCCTTCCTGCTCTTTCTCTGCCTTTTGGTCACCCATTCCCTTTCTCCCTCAGCAATCCTAATCTGCGGTGTGACCAATTCACTAAACGTGCTATCCACGACCTCCTCAGCATCGCGCATGCTCCAAAGTGAGTCCATCCGCAGCTCGAGAGCCGTCATGCGGTTCTAACAAGAGCTGCAGTTGGACACACTTCCTGCACGTGAAGGAGTCAGGGACATCAGCCGTGTCCCTGAGCTCCCACATTGAGCAAGAGGAGCATGACACGGGTCTGAGATCTCCTGCCATTTTTAATCTTAAGCTTAACTTAGTTAAATGAAAAAGGAACGAAAAGTTTTTACCAATCACAATAAAACCAGAGAAATCGAAAAAGCCTTACCTTATAAACACACCACCGAGTCCTTTTTTTTTGGTTAGAGGAGGAGGGCGGGTGGGAGACACGACAAGTGGGAAGGGTAGGTTTCAGTGGGCCATAGATTGAAGGGGAAGAAGCATATATTGACATTACAATACAGAAAGGAGGCCATTGGGCCCATCCACTCTTATGATTACTCTCCACTTTCCCTCCCTCACAACACTGTGGATATACCTACCTCACATGGACTGCAGCGGTTCAAGAGACAGCTCACCACCACCTTCTCAAGGGCAATTATTGATGGCAATACAATGCCTGGCTTAGCCAGTGACGCCCACATCCCATGAATGAATGAAAAAAAGAATTTCAAAGAGGATTGTGGCATTATCTCAATGCACTGCAGGCAATATTATTCCCTCAAACCAACACATGAAACAGATCATGGTTATCATCACAGTGCCGTATGTGGGATCTTGCTGTGCATCTGACGGCTGCCTTAGTTCCTACATACTGTGACTACACTTTAAAAGTTCTTCATTGGCTGTAAGGTGCATTAGAACACCCTGAGGTTGTGAAAGAGCTGCAGATACACACATCTTTCTTTTTAAGTCTCTCATTTTGGTTTCATGTGCAGATTCAATCCTGACCAACAGCAAACCACAATGATTGCGATGGAACCTCGGGGGACATCAGCACAGCAACACCTTTACTACAGTCAAATAACCCAAGCTGGCTTCACAGGAGCAAAATAGATCACCCAGTCCACAGGTGATGAAAAGTTTGGTCAAAGAGGGAGGTTTAAGGAGTGAGTGTCTTAAAGGAGGAAAGTGAGGTTTTTTAATATTTGTTTATGGATGTGGGTGTCGCTGGCCAGGCCAGCATTTATTGCCCATCCCTAATTGCCTTTGAACTGAGAGTCTTGCTAGGCCATTACAGAGGGCATTTAAGAGTCAACCACATTGCTGTGGATCTGGAGTCACATGTAGGCCAGACCAGGTAAGGACAGCAGATTTCCTTCCCTAAAGGACATTAGTGAACCAGATGGAGAGGTGTTGGGAGGGAATTCCAAAGCTTAGGGCTGAGGCAACTAAAGGCATGGCCACAATGGTGGAACAACTAAAACCAGGGAAGCTCAAGAGGTGGGAATTAGAGGAGTGCAGATATCTCGGAGGGTTGTGGGGCTGGAGGAGATTACAGAGATAGGGAGGGTGAGGACACGGAGGAGATTACAGAGATAGGGAGGGTGAGGACACGGAGAGATTACAGAGATAGGGAGGGGTGAGGACACGGAGGAGATTACAGAGATAGGGAGGGGTGAGGACGCGGAGGAGATTACAGAGATAGGGAGGGGTGAGGACACGGAGGAGCTTACAGAGATAGGGAGGGGTGAGGACACGGAGGAGCTTACAGAGATAGGGAGGGGTGAGGACACGGAGGAGCTTACAGAGATAGGGAGGGGTGAGGACACGGAGGAGCTTACAGAGATAGGGAGGGGTGAGGACACGGAGGAGCTAACAGAGATAGGGAGGGGTGAGGACACGGAGGAGATTACAGAGATAGGGAGGGGTGAGGACACGGAGGAGATTACAGAGATAGGGAGGGGTGAGGACACGGAGGAGATTACAGAGATAGGGAGGGGTGAGGACACGGAGGAGATTACAGAGATAGGGAGGGGTGAGGACATGAGGGATTTGAAAACGAGAATCCAGGTCAATATGTTACGAGTAGTTGCTGTATACCCCAGGTCGAACATAACAAACCCATTCAGAAAATCTTGCTGAGTGATACTTACTGGAGTCTCCCAGAATCACCACAAACTTATTGTGTAACAGTAGCTGTGCCTCCTCCGACTGACCTTTGCCATTATAGAGCAATCAGAATTCCTGCACATTACAAAACAGTGTCCAACATCACAAACAAAAACCAAATCAAGCAAATTGCCAAAGAACACAAACAGCAGTAGCAGGGAACATGCTGGAAACTGAAACAAATCACACAGTAACCCAGCTGGGCATCTGCAAAATCTTCATTAAATTTGATCAATTTACTTTCCCTTCCATTCTTGCCTTTCCCTAAATCACATCTTTCTTTCTGCCCATTTCATTTTCCTTACAACCCATTCCCACTTCCTGCTTCACACGCAACTTATTCCGACCGGCAATTTCAATCTGATTCAGTAAATGTCGCAATCGACATTCACCTTCACAAAGACAATAATAACAGGAGCAGGAGGGAAAACCCCCTCCCCCATTCCACACAGACCCCCCCCTCCCCCATTCGCACAGAACCCCCCCTCCCCCATTCGCACAGACCCCCCCCTCCCCCATTCGCACAGCACCTCCCCCCACATTTCAGTCCCCCCCACATTTCACAGTCCCCCCCCCACCATTCGCACAGTCCCCCCTCCCCCATTTCACAGTCACCCCTCCCCCATTCGCACAGTCCCTCCTCCCCCATTCGCACAGAACCCCCCCTCCCGCATTCGCACAGAACCCCCATTCGCACAGTCCCCCCCCCACATTTCACAGTCCCCCCGCCCCCCCATTCGCACAGTCCCCCCTCCCCCCATTTCACAGTCCCCCCCCCCCCAACATTCGCACAGTCCCCCCCCCCCCCATTTCACACAGCCACCACTCCACCATTTCACAGCACCCCCCCCCCCCCACCATGACACAGCTCCCCTCCCCCATCATTACACACAGCCCCCCCTCACCACCATTTCACACAGAACCCCCCCTCCACCATTTCACACAGTCCCCCCCCCCCGGACACCATTTCACACAGGTCCCCCCTCTCCACCATTTCACACAGGTCCCCCCCCTCCACCATTTCACACAGTCCCCCCCCCCCGGACACCATTTCACACAGGTCCCCCCTCTCCACCATTTCACACAGGTCCCCCCCCTCCACCATTTCACACAGGTCCCCCCCTCTCCACCATTTCACACAGGTCCCCCCCCTCCACCATTTCACACAGCTCCCCCCCCCCCCACCATTTCACACAGGTCCCCCCCCTCCACCATTACACACAGCCCCCCCCCACACCATTTCACACAGACCCCCCCCACACCATTTCACACAGCCCCCCCCCCCACCATTTCACACAGGTCCCCCCCTCCACCATTTCACACAGCCCCCCCCCCACACCATTTCACACAGACCCCCCCCACACCATTTCACACAGCCCCCCCCCCCACCATTTCACACAGGTCCCCCCCTCCACCATTTCACACAGCCCCCCCCCACACCATTTCACACAGCACCCCCCCCCCCACCATTTCACACAGGTCCCCCCCTCCACCATTTCACACAGCTCCCCCCCCCACACCATTTCACACAGCTCCCCCCCCCACACCATTTCACACAGCTCCCCCCCCCCTCCACCATTTCACACAGCTCCCCCCCCCCTCCACCATTTCACAGTTCCCCCCTCCCCTCCCCTCATTTCACAGTTTCCCCCTCCCCTCCCCTCATTTCACACAGTTCCCTCCTCCCCTCCCCTCATTTCACAGTTTCCCCCTCCGCGCCCCTCATTTCACACAGTTTCCCCTCCCCGCCCCTCATTTCACACAGTTTCCCCCTCCCCTCATTTCACAGTTTCCCCCTCCCCGCCCCTCATTCACAGTTTCCCCCTCCCCGCCCCTCATTTCACACAGTTTCCCCCTCCCCTCATTTCACAGTTTCCCCCTCCCCTCCCCTCATTTCACAGTTCCCCCCTCCCCTCCCCTCATTTCACAGTTTCCCCCTCCCCGCCCCTCATTTCACACAGTTCCCCCCTCCCCTCCCCTCATTTCAGTTTCCCCCCTCCCCGCCCCTCATTTCACACAGTTCCCCCCTCCCCTCATTTCACACAGTTTCCCCCTCCCCTCATTTCACACAGTTTCCCCCTCCCCTCCTTTCACACAGTTTCCCCCTCCCCTCCCCTCCTTTCACACAGTTTCCCCCTCCCCTCCTTTCACACAGTTTCCCCCTCCCCTCCCCTCATTTCACACAGTTTCCCCCTCCCCTCCCCTCATTTCAGTTTCCCCCTCCCCTCCCCTCATTTCACACAGTTTCCCCCTCCCCTCCCCTCATTTCACACAGTTTCCCCCTCCCCTCCCCTCATTTCACACAGTTTCCCCCTCCCCTCCCCTCATTTCAACAGTTTCCCCCTCCCCTCCCCCCCCTCATTTCACACAGTTTCCCCCTCCCCTCCCCCCCCCCCTCATTTCACACAGTTTCCCCCCCTCCCCTCCCCTCATTTCACACAGTTTCCCCCTCCCCTCCCCTCATTTCACAGTCTCCCCCTCCCCTCCCCTCCCCTCATTTCACAGTCTCCCCCTCCCCTCATTTCACAGTTTCCCCCTCCCCCTCATTTCACAGTTTCCCCCCTCCCCCTCATTTCACAGTTTCCCCCTCCCCTCATTTCACAGTTTCCCCCTCCCCTCATTTCACACAGTTTTCCCCCGCCCCTCCCCTCCCCTCATTTCATTTCACACAGTTTTCCCCCTCCCCTCCCCTCATCTCATTTCACACAGTTTTCCCCCTCCCCTCATCTCATTTCACACAGTTTTCCCCCTCCCCTCATCTCATTTCACAGTTTTCCCCCTCCCCTCCCCTCATCTCATCTCATTTCACACAGTTTTCCCCCTCCCCTCCCCTCATCTCATTTCACCCAGTTTTCCCCCCTCCCCTCCCCTCCGCTCATCTCATTTCACACAGTTTTCCCCTCCCCTCCCCCTCCCCTCATCTCATTTCACACAGTTTTCCCCCTCCCCTCCCCTCCGCTCATCTCATTTCACACAGTTTTCCCCCTCCCCTCATCTCATTTCACACAGTTTTCCCCCTCCCCCTCATCTCATTTCACACAGTTTTCCCCTCCCCTCCCCTCCCCTCATCTCATTTCACACAGTTTTCCCCTCCCCTCATCTCATTTCACACAGTTTTCCCCCTCCCCTCATCTCATTTCACACAGTTTTCCCCCTCCCCTCCCCTCATCTCATTTCACACAGTTTTCCCCCTCCCCTCCCCTCCGCTCATCTCATTTCACACAGTTTTCCCCCCTCCCCTCATCTCATTTCACACAGTTTTCCCCCTCCCCTCCCCTCCCTCATCTCATTTCACACAGTTTTCCCCCTCCCCTCCCCTCATCTCATTTCACACAGTTTTCCCCCCCCCCTCCCCTCCCCTCATCTCATTTCACACAGTTTTCCCCCTCCCCTCATCTCATTTCACACAGTTTTCCCCCTCCCCCTCATCTCATTTCACACAGTTTTCCCCCCTCCCCTCCCCTCCCCTCATCTCATTTCACACAGTTTTCCCCCTCCCCTCATCTCATTTCACACAGTTTTCCCCCTCCCCTCCCCTCATCTCATTTCACACAGTTTTCCCCCTCCCCTCCCCTCATCTCATTTCACACAGTTTTCCCCCTCCCCTCCCCTCCCCTCATCTCATTTCACACAGTTTTCCCCCTCCCTCCCCTCCCCCTCATCTCATTTCACACAGTTTTCCCCCTCCCCTCATCTCATTTCACACAGTTTCCCCCTCCCCTCATCTCATTTCACACAGTTTTCCCCCTCCCCTCCCCTCCCCTCATCTCATCTCACACAGTTTTCCCCCTCCCCTCATCTCATTTCACACAGTTTCCCCCCTCCCCTCCCCTCCCCTCATCTCATTTCACACAGTTTTCCCCCTCCCCTCATCTCATTTCACACAGTTTTCCCCCTCCCCTCATCTCATTTCACACAGTTTTCCCCCTCCCCTCCCCTCATCTCATTTCACACAGTTTTCCCCCTCCCCTCCCCTCATCTCATTTCACACAGTTTTCCCCCTCCCCTCATCTCATTTCACACAGTTTTCCCCCTCCCCTCATCTCATTTCACACAGTTTTCCCCCTCCCCTCCCCTCCGCTCATCTCATTTCACAGTTTTCCCCCTCCCCTCCCCTCCTCTCATTTCACACAGTTTTCCCCCCTCCCCTCCCCCTCATCTCATTTCACACAGTTTTCCACTCCCCTCCCCTCCGCTCATCTCATTTCACACAGTTTTCCCCCTCCCCTCATCTCATTTCACACAGTTTTCCCCCTCCCCTCATCTCATTTCACACAGTTTTCCCCCTCCCCTCCCCTCCCTCATCTCATTTCACAGTTTTCCCCCTCCCCTCCCTCCCCTCATCTCATTTCACACAGTTTTCCCCCTCCCCTCATCTCATTTCACACAGTTTTCCCCCTCCCCTCATCTCATTTCACACAGTTTTCCCCCTCCCTCCCCTCATCTCATTTCACACAGTTTTCCCCCTCCCCTCCCCTCATCTCATTTCACACAGTTTTCCCCCTCCCCTCCCCTCCCCTCCCCTCATCTCATTTCACACAGTTTTCCCCCTCCCCTCATCTCATTTCACACAGTTTTCCCCCTCCCCTCATCTCATTTCACACAGTTTTCCCCCTCCCCTCCCCTCATCTCATTTCACACAGTTTTCCCCCTCCCTCCCCTCATCTCATTTCACACAGTTTCCCCCCTCCCCTCCCCTCATCTCATTTCACACAGTTTCCCCCCTCCCCTCCCCTCATCTCATTTCACACAGTTTCCCCCCTCCCCTCCCCTCATCTCATTTCACACAGTTTTCCCCCTCCCCTCCCCTCATCTCATTTCACACAGTTTTCCCCTCCCCTCCCCTCATCTCATTTCACACAGTTTTCCCCCTCCCCTCCCCTCATCTCATTTCACACAGTTTTCCCCCTCCCCTCCCCTCATCTCATTTCACACAGTTTCCCCCTCCCCTCCCCTCATCTCATTTCACACAGTTTTCCCCCTCCCCTCATCTCATTTCACACAGTTTTCCCCCTCCCCTCCCCTCATCTCATTTCACAGTTTTCCCCCTCCCCTCCCCTCATCTCATTTCACACAGTTTTCCCCCCTCCCCTCCCCTCATCTCATTTCACACAGTTTTCCCCCTCCCCTCCCCTCATCTCATTTCACACAGTTTTCCCCCTCCCCTCATCTCATTTCACAGTTTTCCCCCTCCCCTCCCCTCCCCTCATCTCATTTCACACAGTTTTCCCCCTCCCCTCCCCTCCGCTCATCTCATTTCACACAGTTTTCCCCCTCCCCTCATCTCATTTCACACAGTTTTCCCCCTCCCCCTCATCTCATTTCACACAGTTTTCCCCCTCCCCTCATTTCACACAGTTTTCCCCCTCCCCTCCCTCCCCTGATCTCATTTCACACGAGTTTTCCCCCCTCCCCTCATCTCATTTCACAGTTTTCCCCCTCCCCTCCCCTCATCTCATTTCACACAGTTTTCCCCCTCCCCTCCCCTCATCTCATTTCACACAGTTTTCCCCTCCCCTCCGCTCATCTCATATCAGTTTTCCCCTCCCCTCCCCTCCGCTCATCTCATTTCACACAGTTTTTCCCCCCTCCCCTCATCTCATTTCACACAGTTTCCCCCTCCCCCTCATTTCATTTCACACCAGTTTTCCCCCTCCCCTCATTTCATTTCACACAGTTTTCCCCCTCCCCTCCCCTCCGCTCATCTCATTTCACACAGTTTTCCCCCCTCCCCTCATCTCATTTCACACAGTTTTCCCCCTCCCCCTCATTTCATTTCACACAGTTTTCCCCCTCCCCTCATCTCATTTCACACAGTTTCCCCCTCCCCTCATCTCATTTCACACAGTTTTCCCCCTCCCCTCCCCTCCCCTCATCTCATTCACACAGTTTTCCCCCTCCCCTCCCCTCCCCTCCCCTCATCTCATTTCACACAGTTTTCCCCCTCCCCTCCCCTCATCTCATTTCACACAGTTTTCCCCCTCCCCTCCCTCATCTCATTTCACACAGTTTTCCCCCTCCCTCCCCTCATCTCATTTCACACAGTTTTCCCCCTCCCCTCATCTCATTTCACAGTTTTCCCCCCTCCCCTCCCCTCCCCTCATCTCATTTCACACAGTTTTCCCCCCTCCCCTCCCCTCCGCTCATCTCATTTCACACAGTTTTCCCCCTCCCCTCATCTCATTTCACACAGTTTTCCCCCTCCCCTCATCTCATTTCACACAGTTTTCCCCCCTCCCCTCATTTCACACAGTTTTCCCCCTCCCCTCATCTCATTTCACAGTTTTCCCCCCTCCCCTCCCCTGATCTCATTTCACAGAGTTTTCCCCCCTCCCTCATCTCATTTCACAGTTTTCCCCCTCCCCTCCCCTCATCTCATTTCACACAGTTTTCCCCCTCCCCTCCCCTCATCTCATTTCACACAGTTTTCCCCCTCCCCTCCCCTCATCTCATTTCACACAGTTTTCCCCCTCCCCTCCGCTCATCTCATTTCACAGTTTTCCCCCTCCCCTCCCCTCCGCTCATCTCATTTCACACAGTTTTCCCCCTCCCCTCATCTCATTTCACACAGTTTTCCCCCTCCCCTCCCCTCATCTCATTTCACACAGTTTTCCCCCTCCCCTCCCCTCATCTCATTTCACACAGTTTTCCCCCTCCCCTCCCCTCCCCTCATCTCATTTCACACAGTTTTCCCCCTCCCCTCCCCTCCCTCATCTCATTTCACACAGTTTTCCCCCTCCCCTCATCTCATTTCACACAGTTTCCCCCTCCCCTCATCTCATTTCACACAGTTTTCCCCCTCCCCTCCCTCCCCTCATCTCATCTCACACAGTTTTCCCCCTCCCCCTCATCTCATTTCACACAGTTTTCCCCCTCCCCTCCCCTCCCCTCATCTCATTTCACACAGTTTTCCCCCTCCCCTCATCTCATTTCACACAGTTTTCCCCCTCCCCTCATCTCATTTCACACAGTTTTCCCCCTCCCCTCCCCTCATCTCATTTCACACAGTTTTCCCCCCTCCCCTCCCCTCATCTCATTTCACACAGTTTTCCCCCCTCCCCTCATCTCATTTCACACAGTTTTCCCCCTCCCCTCATCTCATTTCACACAGTTTTCCCCCTCCCCTCCCCTCCGCTCATCTCATTTCACAGTTTTCCCCCTCCCCTCCCCTCCTCTCATTTCACACAGTTTTCCCCCTCCCCTCCCCTCATCTCATTTCACACAGTTTTCCCACTCCCCTCCCCTCCGCTCATCTCATTTCACACAGTTTCTCCCCCTCCCCTCATCTCATTTCACACAGTTTTCCCCCTCCCCTCATCTCATTTCACACAGTTTTCCCCCTCCCCTCCCTCCCCTCATCTCATTTCACAGTTTTCCCCCTCCCCTCCCCTCCCCTCATCTCATTTCACACAGTTTTCCCCCCTCCCCTCATCTCATTTCACACAGTTTTCCCCCTCCCCCTCATCTCATTTCACACAGTTTTCCCCCTCCCCTCCCCTCATCTCATTTCACACAGTTTTCCCCCTCCCCTCCCCTCATCTCATTTCACACAGTTTTCCCCCTCCCCTCCCCTCCCCTCCCCTCATCTCATTTCACACAGTTTTCCCCCTCCCCTCATCTCATTTCACACAGTTTTCCCCCTCCCCTCATCTCATTTCACACAGTTTTTCCCCCTCCCCTCCCCTCATCTCATTTCACACAGTTTTCCCCCTCCCCTCCCCTCATCTCATTTCA